>NC_091283.1:93908798-94211655 GCF_032444005.1 Ranitomeya imitator
TTTTTAACTTGGCACCCCTGGTATCACCAGTATTAAACAGAATGACATGGTGGACAGCAGTGTGAGCAGCCTCTTTTTAACTTGGCACCCCTGGTATCACCAGTATAAAACAGAATGACATGGTGGACAGCAGTGTGAACAGCCTCTTTGCTAACTTCGCACCCCTGGTATCACCAGTATGAAATAGAATAACATGGTGGACAGCAGTGTGAGCAGCCTCTTTTTAACTTACCACCCCTGGTATCACCAGTATAAAACAGAATGACATGGTGGACAGCAGTGTGAACAGCCTCTTTAACTTCGCACCCCAGGTATCACTAGTATAAAACACAATAACATGGTGGACAGCAGTGTGAACTGCCTCTTTTTAACTTAGCACCCCTGGTATCACCAGTATAAAACAGAAGGACATGGTGGACAGCAGTGTGAGCAGCCGCTTTTTAACTTAGCACCCCTAGTATCTCCAATATTAAAACAGAATGACGGTGGACAGTAGTGAGCAGCTTCTTCTTACCTTAGAACTCCTGATATCTCTAGTACTGGATCATAATATCCCCTGGAGTTGCCAACTACAAATGTTCTGTCAACCTTCCAGGACAGGTTTCTGTCAGATGTAAAATAGTTGTTACCTCTGTAGACAAAACAAGTACAATTTGCTAATTGAAAAGTATTTATTAATTTATTCATAATTACATTTCCTTCAGCTATTTTATTGTATTCCCGGAGGAACCCATTTAAGATTGTTCACTAATCTGAAGACCTATCCTAAAGGTAGGAGATCAATATCAGACTGGTGAGGGTCTAAAAACCAGGACCCACAATCTATTGTTATCAGCTTCAGTGAAGAGAAAATGTAAACTATGTATGGAGCAGAACAACACAGTTCTTTACACTATTTAGTGGCTGCTGCCAAGATCTGCAATTCAGCTCCAACTTTTCTCTGACTCTGAATGCTAGCTTGTGCTGCAGGGCCATATTTGCCACTAGGCACATGAGGGCACATGCCTAGGGCGCCAGGATGCAGGGGGCAGCACCGGAGCAAGGTTTTTTTTATAGTCTGGGGTCAACCAAACCGCCCACCTCCCCCCTCCTTGAAGACGACATACTCACCCTCCTCCAGCGGTGCCTGCAGCTCCGATGGTCTCAGCGACGGTAGCTCATCCTGTTCTCAGCGGTCACATGGTACTGCTCATTAAGGTGATGAATATGGGTGCATATTCATGACCTTAACCCCTTTACTCCCAAGGGTGGTTTGCACGTTAATGACCGAGCCAATTTTTACAATTCTGACCACTGTCCCTTTGTGAGGTTATAACTCTGGAACGCTTCAACGGATCCCAGTGATTCTGACATTGTTTTCTCGTGACATATTGTACTTCATGACAATGGTAAAAATTCTTTGATAGTACCTGCGTTTATTTGTGAAAAAAATGGAAATTTGGCGAAAATTATGAAAATTTTGCAATTTTCCAACTTTGAATTTTTATGCAATTAAATCACAGAGATATGTCACACAAAATACTTAATAAGTAACATTTCCCACATGTCTACTTTACATCAGCACAATTTTGGAACCAAAATTTTTTTTTGTTAGGGAGTTATAAGGGTTAAAAGTTGACCAGCAATTTCTCATTTCTACAACACCATTTTTTTTTAGGGACCACATCTCATTTGAAGTCATTTTGAGGGGTCTATATGATAGAAAATACCCAAGTGTGACACCATTCTAAAAACTGCAACCCTCAAGGTGCTCAAAACCATATTCAAGAAGTTTAATAACCCTTCTGGTGCTTCACAAGAATTTTTTGAATGTTTAAATAAAAATGAACATTTAACTTTTTTTCACAAAAAATTTAATTCAGCTCCAATTTGTTTTATTTTACCAAGGGTAACAGGAGAAAATGGACCCCAAACATTGTTGTACAATTTGTCCTGAGTACGCCAATACCCCACATGTGGGGGTAAACCACTGATTGGGTGCATGGCAGAGCTCGGAAGCGAAGGAGCGCCATTTGACTTTTCAATGCAAAATTGACTGGAATTGAGATGGGACGCCATGTTTCGTTTGGAGAGCCCCTGATGTGCCTAAACATTGAAACCCCCCACAAGTGACACCATTTTGGAAAGTAGACCCCCTAAGGAACTTATCTAGAGGTGTGGTGAGCACTTTGACCCACCAAGTGCTTCACAGAAGTTTATAATGCAGAGCCGTAAAAATAAAACAAAAAATTTTTCCCACAAAAATTATTTTTTTAGCCCCCAGTTTTGTATTTTCCCGAGGGTAACAGGAGAAAGTGGACCCCAGAATTTGTTGCCCAATTTGTCCTGAGTGCGATGATACACTATATGTGGGGGGAACCACTGTTTGGGTGCATGGGAGGGTTCGGAAGGGAAGGAGTGCCATTTGAATGCAGACTTAGATGGAATGGTCTGCAGGTGTCACATTGCGTTTGCAGAGCCCCTAATGTACCTAAACAGTAGAAACCCCCCACAAGTGACACCATTTTGGAAACTAGACCCCCTAAGGAACTTATCTAGAGGTGTGGTGAGCACTTTGACCCACCAAGTGCTTCACAGAAGTTTATAATGCAGAGCCGTAAAAATAAAACAAAAAATTTTTCCCACAAAAATTATTTTTTAGCCCCCAGTTTTGTATTTTCCCAAGGGTAACAGGAGAAATTGGACCCCAAAAGTTGTTGTCCTATTTGTCCTGAGTACACTGATACCCCATATGTTGGGGTAAACCCCTGTTTGGGCATACGGGAGAGCTCGGAAGGGAAGAAGCACTGTTTTACTTTTTCAACGCAGAATTTGCTGGAATTGAGATCGGACGCCATGTCGCGTTTGGAGAGCCCCTGATGTGCCTAAAGAGTGGAAACCCCCCAATTATAACTGAAACCCTAATCCAAAAACATCCCTAACCCTAATCCCAACAGTAACCCTAACTACATCTCTAACCCTAACACACCCCTAACCCCAACTGTAAATGTAATCTAAACCCTAACCGTAACTTTAGCCCCAACCCTAACTGTAGCCTTAACCCTAACTGTAGCCCTAACCCTAACCATAACCCTAGCCCTAACCCTAACCCTAGCCCTAACCCTAGCCCTAGCCCTAACCCTAACCCTAACCCTAACCCTAGCCCAAATGGAAATAAATACATTTTTTTAATTTTTCCCTAACTAAGGGGGTGCTGAAGGGGGGTTTGATTTACTTTTATAGCGGGTTTTTTTAGCGGATTTTTATGATTGGCAGCAGTCACACACTGAAAGACGCTTTTTATTGCAAAAAATATTTTTTGCGTTACCACATTTTGAGAGCTATAATTTTTCCATATTTTGGTTCACAGAGTCATGTGAGGTCTTGTTTTTTGCGGCACGAGTTGACATTTTTATTGGTAACATTTTTGGGCACGTTACATTTTTTGATCGCTTTTTATTCCGATTTTTGTGAGGCAGAATGACCAAAAACCAGCTATTCATGAATTTCTTTTGGGGGAGGCGTTTATACCGTTCCGCGTTTGGTAAAATTGATAAATCAGTGTTATTCTTCGGGTCAGTACGATTACAGCGACACCTCATTTATATCATTTTTTTATGTTTTGGCGCTTTTATACGATAAAAACTATTTTATAGAAAAAATAATTATTTTTGCATCGCTTTATTCTCAGGACTAACTTTTTTTTTTTTTTGCTGATGATGCTATATGGCAGCTCGTTTTTTGCAGAACAAGATGACGCTTTCAGCGGTATCATGGTTATTTATATCTGTCTTTTTGATCGCGCGTTATTCCACTTTTTGTTCGGCGGTATGATAATAAAGCGTTGTTTTTTGCCTCTTTTTTTTTTTCCTTACGGTGTTTACTGAAGGGGTTAACTAGTGGGCCAGTTTTATATGTCGCGCCGTTACGGACTCGGCGATGCTAAATATGTGTACTTTTATTGTTTTTTTTTTATTTAGATAAAGAAATGTATTTAGGGGAATAATATTTTTTTTTTTTTTTCATTATTTAGGAATATTTTTTTTAAATTTTTTTTACACATTTTGAAAATTTTTTTTTTACTTTTTTACATTGTCCCAGGGGGGGACATCACAGATCGGTGATCTGACAGTTTGCACAGCACTCTGTCAGATCACCGATCTGAGAGCAGTGCAGGCTGCTTCACAGTGCCTGCTCTGAGCAGGCTCTGTGAAGCCACCTCCCTCCCTGCAGGACCCGGATCCGCGGCCATCTTGGATCCGGGCCTGGAACAAGCAGGGAGGGAGGTAAGACCCTCGCAGCAACGCGATCACATCGCGTTGCTGCGGGGGGCTCAGGGAAGCCCGCAGGGAGCCCCCTCCCTACGCGATGCTTCCCTGCACCGCCGGCACATCGCGATCATGTTTGATCGCGGTGTGCCGGGGGTTAATGTGCCGGGAGCGGTCCGTGACCGCTCCTGGCACATAGTGCCGGATGTCAGCTGCGATAGGCAGCTGACACCCGGCCGCGATCGGCCGCGCTCCCCCCGTGATCGCCGCCGATCGCGCTGGATGTACTATCCTGTCCGTGGTCATAGGGGCCCACCCCACCTCGACGGGATAGTACGTCCGATGTCAGAAAGGGGTTAATGAGCGGTATCATGTGACCGCTCACACAGGAAGCTGCCGCGCCAGGAGTCGGGACATAGATGCAGGCAGGGAGTTCAGCGCACTGTGAGGACTCGAGAGGGTGAGTATGACAGCCGGGGGAGGATGATGGAGGACGGGGGAGGATGAAGGAGGACGGGGGAGGATGAAGGAGGATGGGGGAGGATGAACGAGGACAGGGGAGGATGAGCGAGGACGGAGGAGGATGAACGAGGACGGGGGAGGATGAAGGAGGATGGGGAGGATGAAGGAGGACGGGGAGGGTGAAGGAGGACGGGGGAGGATGAAGGATGGGGGAGCCACGCATACAGGGATGGGAGGGGGGAGCAGAGCCATGCATATAAGGATGTGAGGGGGGAGCAGAGCCACGAATGCAAGATGGGAGGGGGGAGCCACACATGATGGACAGTGATAAGGGGGACAATACATACCCGGCTTATACTCGAGTTCATAAGTTTACCCAGTTTTTTGTGGCAAAATTAGGTGCCTTGGCTTATATTCGGGTCGGCTTATACTCGCGTATATACGCCAAAATGAATTCTTGTCCCTGGTGCCAGAAAACCTAGATACACCTCTGCCGGTATGCTACTTTGAGCGGTGATTACCGAGTCCGGTGGAGGGATGTCTGTGCACAGGCAGCGAGGCAGGGACTGAGATGAGGGTGTGCACAGAGAGAGAATAGAGACCCACAGACTGCCCGTCCCAGTCTACGCCGTAGCCTGGAGCCCTCATTATCAGAGGAATATGTCAGTTAAAGGGAGTCTGTCACCCCAAAAATCGTAAATGAGATAAAGCCACCGGCAACAGGGGCTTATCTGCAGCATTCTGTGTTATGTTTGCTAATGACAGGTGTTATGAAGGCAATCCAGAAACACAGTGTGCTTAGCGGTCAGAGCGCACACAGTGATCTGACAAATACCCAAAAATACAAGAACGAGCTCTGAGACGTGGAAACTCTGTAGACTGCACACCTGATCCTATCCTAAACACAACTAAAAGCGGCTGTGGATTGCGCCTAACAACTACCTAGGCAACTCGGCACAGCCTAAGAAACTAGCTAGCCTGAAGATAGAAAAATAGGCCTGACTTGCCCCAGAGAAATTCCCCAAAGGAAAAGGCAGCCCCCCACATATAATGACTGTGAGAAAGATGAAAAGACAAAACGTAGGGATGAAATAGATTCAGCAAAGTGGGGCCCGATATTCTAGGACAGAGGGAGGACAGTAAAGCGAACTTTGCAGTCTACAAAAAACCCTAAAGCAAAACCACGCAAAGGGGGCAAAAAAAACCCACCGTGCCGAACTAACGGCACGGCGGTACACCCTTTGCGTCTCAGAGCTTCCAGCAAAACAAAAGACAAGCTGGACAGAAAAAAAGCAACAAAAAAGCAAAAAGCACTTAGCTATACAGAGCAGCAGGTCACAGGAACAATCAGGAGAAGCTCAGATCCAACACTGAAACATAGACAAGGAGCAAGGATAGCAGCATCAGGCGGAGTTAAGTAATGAAGCAGTTAACGAGCTCACCAGAACACCTGAGGGAGGAAGCTCAGAAGCTGCAGTACCACTTGTGACCACAGGAGTGAATTCAGCCACAGAATTCACAACAATTCTGTAATGCTGTAGATAAGCCCCCGATGTATCCTAAAAGGTAAGAAAAACAGGTTATATTATACTCACCCAGGAGCAGTCCCGCTGCAGTCCGGTGGGCATCGTGGTGCGGGTCCAGCGCCTCCCATCTTCATATGATCACATCCTCTTGTCTTCCTGCCGCGGCTCTGGCGCAGGCGTACTTTGTCTGTCCTGTTGAGTACTGCAGTGCGCAGGGCCTCTCTGACCTTTCCCCGGCGCCTGTGGACTGCAGTACTTTGCTCTGCCCTCAACAGTGCAGACAAAGTATGCCTGTGACGGAGATAGGAGGTGCCGGACCGGACCGCGATGCCCATCGGACCAGAACTGGACCGCATTTCAAAAACCTGACCTGCACATCCAAACATAGACTCAGTGTGAACAGGTGCTGAACCTAGAACAGGTGCTGAACTCGTATATAGTTAAGTAAATAAGGCAGCACACTGCAGCGCTAGAACATACAAACTTGAAAAACGAAATTTGAACTGCATTACTGCACTAGAAATATGAAAAATGAGAGCTTTTAGCGCATAAAAATGGCCAATTTTATGTGTACCTGGTAGCCTCTTTACGGCATCTCTCTTATACCAGGTCCTACGCTTGCCTTACCTCGCTGAGAATAAACGTCTCCATCTGAATGGGTGCATGTGAAAACCTCTTACTAGACTAAAATTCTCTCTCTCTCTGTGGAGGGGTATTGGTCCTGCACATCCAAACATAGACTCTAGGTTCAGCACCTGTTCACACTGAGTCTAAGTTTGGATGTGCAGGTCAGGTTTTTGAAATGTATTCTCTAGCCTTCTGATCGTGCACTCCGCCTCCTAGCTTCAGGTGTTTTAATTACAGCAGGTCCAATACCCCTCCACAGAGAGAGAGAATTTCAGTCTAGTAAGAGGTTTTCACATGCACCCATTCAGATGGAGACGTTTATTCTCAGCGAGGTAAGGCAAGCGTAGGACCTGGTATAAGAGATGCCGTAAAGAGGCTACCAGGTACACATAAAATTGGCCATTTTTATGCGCTAAAAGCTCTCATTTTTCATATTTCTAGTGCAGTAATGCAGTTCAAATTTCGTTTTTCAAGTTTGTATGTTCTAGCGCTGCAGTGTGCTGCCTTATTTACAGAACTGGACCGCAGCGGGACCGCCCCTGGGTGCATATAAAATATAACCTGTTTTTCTTACCTTTCAGAATACATCGGGGGCTTATCTACAGCATTACAGAATGCTGTAGATAAGCCCCTGATGTCGGTGGCCTTATCTCATAGACGATTTTTGGGGTGACAGATTCCCTTTAATAAATTGTTTTTCTAAAGCTTCATAGTGTAGTTTTAGGTCAGGGAGGGATGGTAAGGTATGAGCTAGCAAGTTGCAGGGACAGGTAGTGATGGCTACTTGCGGACATGTGCGGGCACTTGTGATGAGACAAAAACACTGCTGGCAGCATTTTTTCCCATTGCTGCAAGTATCGCATTTGCCGGATCGTGGCAAAACCGCAAGTGCCGCACATGTCCACAAGTCCCATAGGGAATAAATGAGGCCGAACGCAGTGTTGCCGTAAGTGATCCGTTACGCGGCAGATGCGGAAAAACTGCCGGATCTGCTGCAAAAGGCTATTTTCACATCAGCGATTTTTGCCAAAGTCACTGCCGATAGTGTCATACTCACCAATGGGGGAGGCAAAACTAAAAGTGTCTAGGGCAGCAGAAACTCTAAATACGGCCCTGTTGTGCTGCAAATTTTCAGAAATTTGGCACATGCCATGATTTCTGAATTGTTTAGTTGCAGTTTACACCAAGAAAAACGTGGCTTATTGAAGGTAAAGTGGAAAATTGTGACAAATGATTGATACAGAAAATTTACAAGGGTTCTACATCTGCTCTGAAGAGGCTCTTGCTGGAGTAACTGCTTACAAGAGATGAAATGTTATCAGAACTGAAGACAATTGAAGTTGAGATTTTGAGAGGCAATCATTTTACTGGACTCCATCAATCGCTTCAATGAATAACTTTACGCTGAGCCTCTCCAATGCCTAAGAGGATGCGTATAAACTATAATAGATCGCATTTAACTGTACATCAAATGCAGATACTTGGGTTTACTGTTCTATTAAACAGTAGCATAATTGTAGGTACTAGAATTTCATAAAATGTTATAGTCAGCTTTTGGCAGTTGGTTTTAATATGCCGCACACTTTAATAACATGCGTCCTTACATAATCAGACCATTATTATGGGAATTAGAGATAGATTAAAATCTGGATGTAAATTAATGCTCAGATATCTCCTGGGTACCACAGATCAAACTAGGTTATTAATGTACTGTAATTAGCTTTGGACTTCAGGATTCAAATGAACATCTGATGCTGTAATATTTTTCATTTTTCTTATATTACTAGATTATGAAATTATTAAATTATCAATAGTGAGAAAGATAACCAATTAAAGAACTGAGGTGGGAAAACAAAGACTAAAGGGGTTACTTCACTTAAAAGGGTCGTTCGGAACTTTTTTTTTTTTGCCAAAGGACATAGATGTTGTCTGACCATATGATATTGACTCCCAGTACTCTCTGGGATTACCCAATGCATGTATGAGATTTCAGTTTAGAAGGCGTAGGATAAGTTGCAATCAAAAACAAAAAGGAATGGTGTTGGGGCACTTGTGTTTTTACTAAAATATTGCTCCCTTGCCAATTCCCTAACCATAAGGTTTTCATTCACACTCTAGGCACATACATAAGTATACATTTTCTGTTGCAGATTTTAATCTTTGGATTTTGTTGAGCATCTGCAACAAATGTGCATGTGGACAGTCTAGGTGGAGGAATACATCACTACTGGATTAGAAAAGAAAGAAAATAGTAGTGCATTCAACAGGCTAGTGGATTGGTGATATCAAAGACTAACACAGCCGGGATGATGAAGGAATTAAAACTCGCATCATGTGTATCTGGTATCAGGATCAGGGAGAGGCACTGCTGCTTATAAAGTCATATCATAAAGGAAACGGCACTATTTAAAAAATGAATCTACCTGTCCGATCCACAGAGGTTTTTTTTACTTTACCAGCTGTAACTCTAATGCCAGAGCCCTTGCCTGGTTCCTCTTTCCCCTCCATGCAAGGACATCAACATACTCACCTAGGGTTGAGCGAAACGGGTCGGCCAGATTCAGAAGTCGCCGACTTTTGGCAAAGTCGGGTTTCATGAAACCCGACCCGACCCCTGTGTGGGGTCGGCCATGAGGTCGGCGATCTTCTGATCTGGGATCGGAATTCCGATACCGATTCCCGATATGTTTAAGATATCGGGAATCGGTATCAGAATTCATATTTAAGTGTAAAATAAAGAATCAAAATAAAAAATATTGCTATACTCACCCTCGGACCCGCCCTGGTTCTCACCGGCAGCCTTGCTTCCTAAGAATCAGCGCCTGAAGGGCCTTTGATGATGTCGCGGCTTGTGATTGGTCGCATGAGCGGTCACATGGGCGTCACGCGACCAATCACAAGCCGCGACGTCATCTAAGGTCCTTCAGGCGCTAATTCTTAGGAAGGAAGCATCCGAGGGCATGTCCGAGGGTGAGTATATTCCTAATAGGTATATACTCACCCTCGGACACGCCCTGGTTCTAACCAGCAGCCTTCCTTCCTAAGAATCAGCGCCTGAAGGACCTTAGAGGACGTCGCGGCTTGTGATTGGTCGCGTGACGCCCATGTGACCGCTCACGCGACCAATCACAAGCCGCGACGTCATCAAAGGTCCTTCAGGCGCTCATTCTTAGGAAGGAAGGCTGCCGGTGAGAACCAGGGCGCGTCCGAGGGTAAGTATATCAATATTTTTTATTTTGATTCTTTATTTTACACTTAAATATGGATCCCAGGGCCTGTAGGAGAGTTTCCGCTCCTTCAGACCCTGGGAACCATTAGAAACCCAATGCACTGCATTGGGTTTCGTGTTTCGGCCGACCCCGACTATTCTATAGGATCGGCTGATTTCACTCGACCCGACTTTTGAAAAAGTCGAGTTTCGTGAAACCCGACCCTATAAAAAGAAAAGTCGCTCAACCCTATACTCACCTCCCTGGATGGGCGTTGACCTCCCCGTCTCCTGCTCCGATGTAGGCCGCACAGGCTTCCAGGCGGCACACGTAGTGCAGGCTTTCCCTTCCGTTCTTAACAGAATCAGGCTCCATATTCTGCACAGAGTCCTTATGGGCTTGAAGAACAGGAGGAGTAAGGGTACTGTAACATTAATGCCTGTACCACTGCATGGTCACTCTTCCCTCTCCATGCAGGGATGATGATATACTCAGCACCCCGGCCGCGCGGTGACCTACCCATCTCCTGCTTCCTGTGCATGCCACATAAGATTCCCGGCAGCACACGCTACAGTTCTTAAAGGGGTAGTTTGTGCCCTTTGAAAATGCCCTCAGCCAATAGCTGGGAGGCATCTTGTATATCAGGCACTCTTCCCAGTAGGGAGGTGCCTGAAAAACCCTTGTAGTTTGCATTCGTTGAGTTTGTGCAACTGTATGTTGTCAGGTCCCCATCCTAGAATCTTATAGTTGATTCGAAACCCTAGTCCTGTTCTCGTGTAGTCTGAGCATGACCCTGAACCCTGCTCTCTGTGGTACATGGGCCTGAAGCTGTACCAGCAGCACCTGAACCTGCGGTACCTGAACCCTGATACTGCACCCGCGATAACTGAACCAGTAGCAGGGTGTCCCTTGGTTTGCATTACAGAGTCCGTAACATCGGTGCCTGTTCCAGTATACAAATCGAGTCCTGCCTTTGACTCAGTGTCTGCAATCCTGACCCTTGGGGTCAGCAGCTGCAGTACTGGGGACTGTCTAGGAGTGGTTTATGGCAGCTAACTGCAGATCAAGTCTAACTCCACAATCAAGAGTTCAAGCGAAAACCAGGTAGCCACTTAGCTACGCCCCTTCTAGGTAAGCCCGGATCGAGGCACAGTGGGTCCACAATCCACGTGTGACACCAGCAGTGCTTGTTCAGTGCTGGTCTTATTGGTTACTCTAGCTTCTGAGCCACTATGTAAAGAATCTTCTCAATCTAGAAAAAAAAATTACTGTACTTGTCTCCAAAGTCCATTGTTTAGCACAAACAACTGCAAAAGTTGGAACTTACAGAAAACAATATTTTGCAAACCATATTCACTGAATAACCTTTTCTGTGTCTGCATGTGCCCATTCAGGTCAACATTTAGCATGTAGCATATTTCTATCCATGCAAGATCTCTCCAGGGTGAGTCACTGCACTAGGATGTGCCTTTCATTAAAATTGTAGAGAATGGCTTGTTATTGAAAAAGATAAAAAATAAATCAAAACTAAATCTAAATTTAAAAAAAAAATTAAAGTTGCAAAAGTGAGATGAAATCAATCAACAAACTTTCCAGCAATTTTAAACACTGTCTTGGGATTCACTCCATAACAGGAATACTTTAGTGCAAATAAAAAAAAAAAAAAACTGGTCCATTTGCACTGTGATACTAAGGACTATTTCACAAAAATGTTCCCCAAGAAGGTACACTGAGCAGAAGGGTAACAATGTTTTGATTTTCAGGCTCCATATCTCACCATCCACTACTTCTTTGAATGCAAGACTACCATCATCTTATAGACAATCATGGCTATCTCATACATTAATTTGAATTGTAACCATTTAGCATATGATTAGTTATGCAGATTCCTGTAATGTCATTGCATTCTATTTTGCTCCTGGTGGTGGAAAAAAACTTTTTCTTTCTGTATTACACAAATTACAACCGGTTGTCACATTCCCTAATAGCTCAGTGTGTTATTAGGTTGAATTGAGGAGCAGCCATGAAGATTTCCCAAGAAAAGAGATACAGCATCATCCAGCTCATCGAAAGCGGTGTATCAGGCAAGAAAATTACCAAACTGTATCATGTGAGTACCATGACAGTAGAAAGAATACGAAATGAAGTCCGTCCATCCATTCAAAAGCCAAGAGGTGGACAACCAGGCAAAATATCGATCTCAACAAGTTGGCTCATCACAAGGCCTAGCAGTTCTAGGTGACAATCACAATAGTGGAGATGGATTGTATGCTTTGTAATAGTGAGATCACAGAAATCCATACAAGAACCGGGAGAGGCACATTACACAAGTCTGGAATGGTGGCCCTAAAAAAATAGAAGCAGCCTTGACTTTAATATCGTCATAAGAAGTGTCGGCTGGAGTTTACAAAAAAGTACGAAAAGTGGACCCTAAAAGATTGGAAACGGGTGATTTGAATCCAATTAAGTAGAGGTGCTGGATTGGTTCCCAGACCTCAACCCAATTGAATGCTTGTGGGTAGAGTTGAAGAAAAAAAAACTGTACACATACCAAAGAATGCTTCAACTTTGGTAACATGTAGAAGAGACCCAAGATCAGATTTTGGTCAAGACATGTTTGAATCTGTTCGAGAGCATGCCCAGAACAATTTAGGCAGTGATGAAAGACAAAAGGTGGATTTTCAAAATACTAATAAAATAAATACAATTTAGATTTTTAGTAGCAAAACAGTAACAAAGCTGTAACATGACAAGAATCTGCATAAATAATCATATGCAAAATAGTTCCAAGTCAAATGCATGGATAAGATGGCCAATATGATGGTCTATAAAATGATGGTAGTGTCACGTGTGAAGCAATAGTGGATGGTGAGATATGGAGCCTGAAAGTCAAAAGTTCAAAATATTGTTACCCTTTTGCTCATCACTGTACATAGCGAAATATTTGAGGTTTTGTAATGTGCACTGGATACCACGTAAGCACATCAAGGTAGACATCTACTTACTGTACATTTTTATCCCTTCACCCAAGCCCATTTTTTCGTCCCCTTCTTCAAAGAGCCAAAACTTTATTTTTTGTCAATATGGCAGTATGACCGTTTTGGGATTTGTGAAAAAAAAAAATCCTACTCCATGCAGATGTACAAGATGGTTCCACTGTTGATGGTGACACCACTGATACAACTGCATGTGTTGGAAGCATTTCATCATCCTGTATAACTTAGCATGCTGTACCATTAGCCGTAACTGGAAAGAAATCTTGAAAAACAGCCCCATACAATTATCCCTCAAAAACCATACTTGGCAATAGCAGCAGTGCTTCCCAAGCATCCAGCAACTCCAGACTCATTTATCAGACTGCCATGTAGTGAGAAGTGATCCATCACAACAGAGAGCGATTCCACTACTCTAGTAGTCACATTTTATCCAACTCTAGCTGACATTTGACATTAGCCACAGTGATCTGATGAGGCAGATGTGCTAACTCGATTATTCTTTTGACACTTCCAAAACATTTTTCTTGAGCTTATGTCAATGCCAGAGGAACGCTGTATAAAATGGAGACACCGAGGATAGGTTAGTGTTACTAGCTCACATTAGCACCGCTCCCTGTGTGTTTGTGTGCACCCATATTGTGTGTCCTCCGAGTATTTTTTAGTGCTCGGAGATTTAGTTTTCATCGTCGCAACTGAATGATTTACATGTTAGCCAGCTTGATTACAAGTGAGGATTCCCTAGCAACCAGGCAACCCCCACATGTACTTATGCTGGCTAGCAGCTGTAAATCATGCAGCTGCGTCAAAAAAAATCTCCGAGCACTTACAAATACTCAGGAGACCACCCGAGCGTGCTTGGGAAATCTCGAGCAACGAATATACTCGCTCATCACTACTTAAGACCACTCCCCTCCTCTCTTACACAAAATGGCACTAGGAGAAAGAGCCATGATCTACAAACCCCTTTGATAATAGGGCCCCATGTTTACCATATGGGAAGAGAGTAAACTATGTATAGCTAGGGGGTGAGGAAACCAATTAAGATAGGAAGAGTTAACCACTCAAGTTCCCTTTGAAGCCAAGACTCCCTACAGAGTACAGGCAATTAGACAGGAAAGATCTTTTATGAGATCCAGATAAAGTGACATGCATTTACACATAGATAGAGAAGTGGAGCCATCTGTGACCAATGTAGTTTTTTGTTAATACATTTTATTTTATGTAACTGTATATGCTATATTGTTTTGACCCTTTTGTAAAATCTTTTGTATATATTTTTTTTCATAAACTGCCTATCATTCTGGATTAAATATAAAATGTAATAGTACTGTTCCTTTTGCTCTGTAAACCACACCCCAAAGCCATACGCTGTCAGGTGTCCAATCGGCCTGTATAAACATTTGGTGATGGCAGCGAGCAGTTCTTGGGTTATTGTGGGGTTAGCAGTGGCTGTACCAGGATATCTACATATATTCCATGTGTTGCAATCAGAGGGTATATACCATACACTCATTGTTAGTTTCCCAATAATCGACCTATTAGTGGAAAAAGCCTGCGACCTCCTCCATTAATCGTCAACTGCAGAATTGTCCAGACGATAGCGGGTGGCGGAGAGATGTTTGTGACAAAAAGATAACAGTGGGTGGATGTGCATGACCTCCCAGGCTGTGATTCTTGACATGGAGGAATATAGTATTTGAGAAGGGGTTGTCCGAGTGATTGATAACGCTTTAAAGTGACTATACAATTCACATGTGTCATCCTGGCTGATGCCCACCATTTGCCTCACACTGCCTCCAAAACTCAGACCAGTGTTCTATTCCTGTTTCTAGCAAGGCTGCCACAGTGGCATGGTGAGGGCAGTGGGGAACCTAAACCATGTGTGGCCTGCTGCAGGCTGCTCTGATACCATCAGCCCCGTGAAGGTAGCTCTTTCCATGCAGTCATAGATCATGGAGCAGGCCACGCCACCTGATCTAGAACTCAATACAAGTAAATATCAGGGAATTGGCAGCTGCCAGTAGGCCATTCTAAGTGCAGCGAAATTGAAAAAAAAAATGCACAATTATATAATTGTTTTTTTGTGATTTTTATTTATCATGTTCACTACACAGTAAAACAAAAATACCTGCCAATAGGGTTGAGCGAAACGGATTGGACAATTTCAAAAATCGCCGACTTTTGGCAAAGTCGGGTTTTGTGAAACCCGACCCTAGTGTGGGATCGGTCAGGAGGTCGGCGATCTTCGTGCCAAAGTCGCGTTTCGTATGACTCTTTCAGTGCCATTTCTCATCCAATGAAGGTGGACGCAGAGTGTGGGCAGCGTGATGACATAGGTCTCGGTCCCCACCATCTTACAGAAGGGCATTACAGTGATTAGCTTGCATTCTGCGGAGTCACAGGGGTTATAAAGGGGCGTGCACGCTGACCGCCATCTTACTTCTGCCGATCTTAGCATAGGGAGAGGTTGCTGCAGCTTATTATTATTCATTTTTACAGCGCCATTTATTCCATGGCGCTTTACATGTGAATGGGGCAAATATAGATAAGTACAATAAACATGAGTAAAACAAGGCACACACAAGTACAGGAGGAGAGAGGACCCTGCCCGCGAGGGCTCACAGTCTACAGGGGATGGGTGAGGATACACTAGGTGAGGGTAGAGCTGGTCATGTGGTGCTTCATCAGAAGAAGGGATGTAGTTAGGGAGGGTAGATTAACCCCGAAACTGCTTGTGCTGTAGCGATTTCCACTGTCCAACACCACCTTTTGTTTGCAGCGACAGTGGAGTTTTTTTTTTGTGCATCAGCGCTGTAGCTTATTAGGCTGCCCTATAAGGCTCCCTGATAGCTGTATTGCTGTTTGTACGCCGCTGTGCAAACCAACTGCTTTTTTAAAAGCAAAAATCCTGTTGCTCCTTTCTGCACAGTTATATTGTTTCTTTGTCCACACTTTTGTGTGCAGCAGTCCTTTTTATTGCTGCCATACTTGTCCTTTGTTCATTGTAGGGAGATTGAAATTGTACTACAGCCCTTGTATTTTTTGATATATCTGCCAGCCACGTTGTGCCACTAAGATTGTGTAGTGTAATACACGGGGCCTGTTTTTTGCTGCAGTCTCCCCCCCAAAAAAGTGAGATTTAAATTGCCAACAAGTTTATATACACCTTCTACCTTGTTTTACAGTAACATACAACGGTTGTTATTTTGGTTAGATTTTCCCAAAAAATGAGGAAGTCTGGTGGAAGAGGCCGTGGGCGGTCGTTGCCAGCTGGTACTGATGGTGGTGGTGGAGCATCTAATGGTAGTGCGAAAAACAAAATAGCACCTAAGGCTGGAGGTGTTGAGCCAGCGTCATCGTCTGGCTACACAAGGCCTCGAAGGCTCCCTTATCTGGGAGTAGGAAAACAGTTTTTAAAATCGGAGCAGCAGGAAAAAGTTTTGGCTTTCCTTGCTGACTCAGCCTCTAGCTCTTTCGCCTCCTCTTCCGAAAGTTCAAAATATAAAAGCAGCGAGTCGTCAGTGGATGCTCCCAGTCAGGACCAAGTCGCTTCCTTGTGTCCTTCACCCAAACCAAAAGTGAAGGATGCGGCAGGCGATACTACAGTTTACTCCATGGAGCTCTTTACACATACCGTGCCAGGGTTAGAAAGGGAAATTGTTAAAAGCCCATTACAAGATGAATCGGACATGGAGTGCACAGATGCACAGCCACAGCTAGATTATTATGCTGTTCCATTGACTCAGATCACTACATTTGCCCTCGCAGTGTACTGAGCCAGAATCTGACCCTAATGAGACTATGGTGCCCCGTCCCGAACGCTATAGCACCTTACACGGTGACACAAAGGAAGGAGCACATGACATTGAAGAGGAGGTGATAGATGACCCAGTTGTTGACCCAGATTGGCAGCCATTGGGGGAACAGGGTGCCAGTGGCAGTAGCTCTGAAGCAGAGGAGGATGATCCTCAGCAGGCATCTACATCGCAAAAGCTTTCATATGGCATGCCCGTATCTGGCCAAAAACGTTTGACAAAACCAAAAACACTTTTAGGACAGCGTGGCCATCCGGTGAAAGGAGAACAGAGTGCAATGCCTGAAAAGGTATTCGATAGTAGGAAGAGTGCAGTGTGGGAATTTTTTCACCAAGATCCGAATGATCCGCGTAAAGTTATCTGTAAGAAATGCTCAAAGACCTTTAGCAGAGGGAAGAGTGTCCAAAATTTAAATACAACGTGCATGCGTAGACATTTAACCAGCATGCACTTGCAAGCCTGGACTAACTACCAAATGTCCCGTACCGTTGGTGCACCGGCTCAGAATGTAGTCAGCAATGCTACATTGCTTCCCTCACTGTAAGCCCACCGTTAGGACACCACCAACAGCTAATGTGGAGGTATCGTCGCAAGGCCAAAGCAGTCAGGGAATCACAAGGTTATTGGTAGGAAACACTGTGGGTCGGCCAACATCAAGAATACCATCACCAACCCTCTCTCAATCTGCCATGTCCACCACCACCCCCGCTAGTTCCACCATATGCAGCTCTCCAGTCCAGCTCACCCTACAAGAGACTCTCGTTAGGAAAAGGAAGTACACATCCTCTCATCCGCGTACACAGGGTTTGAATGCCCACATTGCTAGACTAATCTCATTAGAGATGATGCCCTACCGGTTGGTTAAAAGCAAAGCTTTCAAAGCCCTGATGGCCTACGCAGTACCACGCTATGACCTACCCAGTCGACACTTCTTTGCGAGAAAAGCCATCCCAGCCCTCCACCAGCATGTCAAAGACCACATTGTCGTGCACTCAGGCAGTCAGTAGAAAGGTGCACCTCACAACAGATGCATGGACCAGTAGGCATGGCCAGGGACGTTACGTGTCCATCACGGCGCACTGGGTTAATGTGGTGGATGCAGGGTCCACAGGGGACAGCCCTAGTGGAACAGTTCTGCCTAGCCCACGGTCTAGGAAACAGTTGGCAGTAGGCGTTCGACACCCCTCCTCCTCCTCCTCCTCCAGAAGCGAAAGCTCGTCCACAGAGCGCAGTCGCCCAGCCACTCCATCCGCAGCTGCCAGTGTTGGACACGAGGTGTCACATTATGGAACAGCTAGTGGTAAGCGTCAGCAGGCTGTGTTGGAAATGAAGTGTTTGGGCGACAGACACACCGCGGAAGTACTGGCCGAGTACTTGCGGCAAGAAACTCAGTCATGGATGGGCAGTGTACATCTTGAGGCAAGCAAGGTAGTCAGTGATAACGGAAGGAATTTTATGGCTGCCATAGCCATTTCAGAACTGAAAAACATACCTTGCCTGGCTCACACCTTGAATCTGGTGGTGCAGTGCTTCCTGAAAAATTATCCGGGGTTACCAGCCCTGCTCCTGAAGGTGCGAAGACTTTGCTCGCACATCCGCCGGTCGCCCGTACACTCCAGCCGTATGCTGAACCATCAGCGATCGCTGAAGCTTCCCCAGCACCGCCTAATAATCGATGTTTCAACAAGGTGGAACTCCACATGCTTCAGAGGCTGTGCGAACAGAGGCATGCTGTAATGTATTTGTGGGAGGATACACATACACGGGCAGGCAGTTGGATGGCAGACATGGAGTTGTCTGGTGTGCAGTGGTTGAAGCTTCAAGACCTCTGTCAAGTCCTTCAGTGTTTTGAGGAATGCACACGGCTGGTAAGTGCAGACAACGCCATCATAAGCATGAGCATCCCACTAATGCGTCTGCTGATGCAAAGTTTGACGCACGTTAAGGAGCAGGCATCTGCGGCTGAGGAGGGAAGCCTTGATGACAGTCAGCCATTGCCTGCTCAGGGAAATCTCCTGGACGAGGTGGCGGACGAAGAGGAGGAGGAGGAGGAGGATGATGATGGGGATGAATATTTATGGGAGGAGGATGCTTCTCAGGGGGCAATAGAAACTGGTGGCAATGCAAGGTCAGGTACAGGGTTTTTGCGGGAGACAAGTGATGTTGATTTGCAAGAAAGTGCTCCTCAACCTAGCACAAGCAGTGAATTGACACCTGGAACATTAGCCCACATGGCTGATTATGCCTTGCGTATCCTAAAAAGGGACCCCCGCATCATAAAAATGATGACCAATGACGATTACTGGTTGGCCTGCCTCCTGGATCCACAATATAAAGGGAAATTACAAAATATCATGCCACATGAGAACCTTGAGCAAATATTGGCTACCAAACAAGCAACTCTTGTAGACCATTTGGTTCAGGCTTTCCCAGCATACAGCGGTGGTGATGGTTCTCACACGAGCTGTAGGGGGCAACATGGCAGAGGTGTTAGAGGTGCACAAATCAGAAGTGGCGTTGGACAGAGGGGTTTTATGACCAGGTTGTGGAGTGATTTTGCAATGACCGCAGACACGACAGGTACTGCTGCATTGATTCAAAGTGACAGGAGACAGCATTTGTCCAGTATGGTTACAAACTATTTTTTCTCCCTTATCGATGTTCTCCCTCACCGGTCATTCCCCTTTGATTACTGGGCATCAAAAATAGACACCTTGCCTGAATTGGCAGAATATGCATTACAGGAGCTCGCTTGCCCAGCTGCTAGTGTGCTATCAGAAACAGTCTTCAGTGCTGCTGGTTCAATACTGACCGAAAAAAGGACTCGTCTGGCTACCAGAAATGTTGATGATCTAACCTTCATTAAAATGAACCAATCATGGATTTCAAATTATTTTGCCCCACCTTCCCCTGCTGACACGTAGCTTGCCTGAAAAATGTCTTGCTTTTGGCCTCCTCTTACTGACTGCTCCAATTCCTCCATTTGCAGCTGCTGAAAATCCACCATAGACCATTTTTCTACCTCCCTAAATGGTCTGACTCCCCCCACAGGGCCGTGGTCACCACTTGGCGCAAGCAGCTGTGTGAGTGCCGTTTGCCTGAACAGGTGGGTGTGCCCACTTTTGGGCAACGGCACTGGGTCTCTCATAGTACAATGAAGTGTCTCTGACGGTGGTGGTGCACACCCAATGTCAGACACACCGTCGTAATATGAGGGGCCCTGTGCCAGTACCACTGCCCACGAGAGTGTTCCCCCCCAGCTCGAACAGTGCTCTACCACTTGTAATACTTACCTCTCCCTGCTCCACCACTGTGTAGTCTGTGCTGTTAAATCCTTCAATGGCACTGTCAATACAAATTTGTTGAAATGATAGATGATAGTTAAAATATACAGGGGCCCTGGCCTCCATTTAGACCAGTTAATACTTTGCACCTACTACCACTGTCTGCTACTCAGCAGAGGAGCCCACCCTAGTACCTAGCTATGCCACCTGGTTAGTCCTGTTACCAATTTTGAACTGCATTTAGCATACTTTTTTATTTTAGGCCTACTAAGTCTGTGTGAGCCACTCATAACAGTTGTCCTCCTCCGCTGAACAAAGCAATTCCGCCTGTGTACTCCTCTTACCAATTTTGAACTGCATTTAGCCTACTTTTTTATTTTAGGCCTACTAAGTCTGTGTGAGCCTCATTACAGTTTTCCTCCTCCGCTAAACAAAGCTAAGCCGCCTGTTTACTCCTGTTACCAATTTTGAACTGCTTTGAGCAAACTTTTTTATTTTAGGCCTATTAAGTCTGTCTGCGCCACTCATTACAGCTGTCCTCCATTGAATAAAGTTAAGCCCCCTGTTTTCTCCTGTTACCAATTTTGAACTGCTTTGAGACAACTTTTTTATTTTAGGCCTACTAAGTCTGTCTGCGCCACTCATTACAGCTGTCCTCCATTGAACAAAGCTATGCCGCCTGTGTACTCCAGTTAACAATTTTGAACTGCATTTAGCCTACTTACTTATTTAGGCCTACTAACTGTGTCTGCCTCCCATTACAGTTGTCCTCCACTGAACAAAGCTGAGCCTCGATTTTCACCATTTCAGATATTAAACTGCATTTGGCCTACTTGTTTGGTTCCTGCAGCTGCCAGGCGATCAAGTGTGCCTGCTACTTAAGGGAATGAATATTCACTGCCCTCTACACCCATAGACCCGACGTGGAGCGAAGTGTGTATTCAGGCAGCTGTCCTTGGCTTGTAAGTAGCACGATCAGCTGAGGGCATCGGAACAAAACGCTGTGGGGGAGCGCAGGGAAGGTAAGTAGGATGTTTTTTTTTGTTTTTCAAAATGTTTTTATGATGGTGTCAGGCACAGCATGACAGCATGACAGGGGGGCATGCACACCAAGATGGGGATGACGGGGTCCCATGCACACCAGGACAGGGATGACCAGGCACACCACGGCGGGATGAGGGGGGCATGCATGACAGGCTTATACTCGAGTCAATAAGCTTTCACGGTTTTTGTGGTAAAATTAGGTGTCTCAGCTTATATTCGGGTCAGCTTATACTCGAGTATATACAGTACATTGAATAGTGACTTCTGGTTTGCTCATCAAATGCTGGAGTAATCCGAAAGATCGCAACCTGCCGAAGACGACCGAAACAGCAACAGGAACAGCTAAAGATGGCAGCTGGTAAGTACAGTCCTGGCCAAAAGTGTTTGCACCTTTGCAATAATGCAAATAAAAAGCAAAACAAATTGAGCTTGACTTAAGTTGGTACACATGCAGCACAAACACGTTCACATTGGCCATAAAACAGAGAAAAAAATAGCAAAAACCCTGCTGTAAATAAGTAAAAAGCAAAAAGTGCATTAAGGTAACTCCGATCGGGACAGTCCTACACTGTCTAATATTAAAAACCATTCCATGTGTCAATGTTGACCTCAGTGAGAATATTGGAATGTCTGCTCTCTCAGCTCAAGAGGATGCCACTGCTCTCGCTGAATGTGTCTTTACACCCTCCCGAGAATTTTCACCTTTTGCAGAGTAGGCCAGATAGATTGCATCCCTGATCCAACAGGATAAGGTGCCCTTCGTGACCCCGTACCCCTTTCTGTGGCCCTGAAAGGATACAAACAGAGCCCTACTCGGTCTCCAGGCTCTAGACCTGTTTAGATATTTTAGGACAGCCCTCCTCACTTCCAGGATATAAAACTTCTCTTCCTCTGGAGTGCAAGGATTACTAAAGAAGGAGGGAATAATAATCTCCTGTGACCAGTGAAACTTCGCTGCCACCTTAGGAAGGTATATCGGATCTGGTTTCAGTACCATTTTTTCTTGGGATACTAACAAGAATGGAGGACCTATGGAAAGGGCTTGGATATCGCGAACTCTTCTGGCTGAAGTCAATGCAACCAAAAAGGGCTGTTTTTAAAGATATGTATTTCAAGGGAACAGGCGAATGGCTCAAACGGTTACCCTGTTAGGGCCTCGAGAACTAAATTTAAATCTCAGGGAGGAACTCGAGGAATGTGAACCGGGTCACTGCGTTCACAAGCTGCGATGAACCGAGAAATCCACCTATCTCCTGCTACATTATAACCATAAAGGGCCCCTGGACCTTTAATGTATTAACAGACAGACCCAGTTCTCTACCTTTCTGCAGGAATTCTAAAATAGGTGTGATAGGTGTGAACTTCCCTAGAGAGGGTATCTGTATAGAATTCCAGGAATTTCCTCCATACTTTACTATACATTTTTGTAGTAGATTCCTTTCTACTCTGCTGTTAAAAGTGTGTTAATTAAGCCATCCGAGAAACGCCTTAATTTTAATAACTGCCTCTCAAGTTCCATGCCATCAAATGGAGGCCCTCCACTTGAGGATGAAGGCATGGACCTTGAGAGAGTAGATCCAGAATCGATGGGAGGATCTACAGGTCGGTCATAGACATGGCCTGCAGCCAGGAAAACCAAGGCCTCTTGGGCTAGAATGGTGCGGTGAGGATTATCCTACCTTTTTCTTCCCTGATGACCAGAGGTAGCAATATTATCGGTGGAAAGGCATATGCCAGCTTGAATGCCAAGGAGCTTGAAGGTAATCCTCCATTTCCGGATCATCTGATGTATTCAGGGAGGCGAATCTCTACACCTGCTTGTTCTCCTTCGTTGCAAAGAGGTCTAGTTGAGGAAGACACCATAAATCTACAATCTTTCTGAATATATGGCAGTTGAGACACCATTCTCCTTGACGTAGCACACGGTGGCGCAGTGGTTAGCACAGCAGCCTTGCAGCGCTGGAGTCCTGGGTTCAACCCCACCAAGGACAACATCTGCAAAGAGTTTGTATGTTCTCTCTGTTTTTGCGTGAGTTTTCTCTGGGTACTCCGGTTTCCTCCCACATTCCAAAGACATACTGATAGGGAATTTAGATCAGGGGTGTCAAACTGCATTCCTCGAGGGCTGCAAACAGGTCATGTTTTCAGGATTTTCTTGTACTGCACAGGTGATAATTTAATCACCAACTCATTATTTGTGTAGGTGATTAAATTATCACCTGTGCAGTACAAGGAAATCCTGAAAACATGACCTGTTTGCAGCCCTCGAGGAATGCAGTTTGACACCCCTGATTTAGATTGTGAGCCTCAACGGGGACAGCGATGATAATGTGTGCAACCTGTAAAGCGCTGCGGAATATGTTAGCGCTATATAAAAAAAATAAAAGATTATTATAAAAAAAATAATAAAAGAAGTCTGCTTTGGACCTTGGATAAACTGAAGATTTTTACTGCGGAAGACATCAGCTTTTTTGATTGCATTCCGCCTTGTCGGTTCAAGGATGTGACGGCCGTAGTGTTGTCCGACAGGACTCTTACATGCGAACCCCGAAGCTGTGGAAGAAAATAATGTAATGCATGACTGACCGCATTCAGCTCTTTCAAGTTTGACGAGTCCTGCATCTCTTCTATGTTCCACTCACCCAGGGCCAGGGTGTCCTCTATATGGGCGCCCCAACCTTCCGGACTAGCGTCAGTGATGATTACCTGGATGGTCTTATTAGCCATGGGACACCTCTAGAAAGATGGGAATCATTCAGCCACCAGGTTAAGGAGGTTTACACTTCTGCAGACAAGGTTATTACTCCCTCCAGAGGACTCCGCAATTTTTTTTCCTTGCGGAGAAGCTCATGCTGCAAAACCCAGGTATGGTACTGTGCCCATTTGACTGCAGGAGGTAAGGGACCCTAAAAGTGACATAGCCTCTCTTAAGGACATCCGAGGTTTGCCCATTGCCATTTTAACTTTTGCCTTTATCATTAATTTCTTTACCTCTGAGAGCATACATTTCTGACTTGTGGAATCCAGATGAAGGCCCAGGAAAGTCTGAAGGGTCTGTGGCACCAGCCTGGATTTTTCAAAATTGATAATCCATCCCAATACCTGTAGAAACAAAGTTATGTGAGCAAAGCGGTTACTACATTGGGACGTCGAGTTTCCAACTAGGAAATTATCTAAATATGGTATAATCAATGTATCCTGCTGACGTCAAAAAATACATCACCTCCAATATAACTTTCATGAATACTCGAGGTGCCATGGAGAGACCGAAGGGCATTGCTGTGAACTGGAAATGGCAGACTCTCCCTGCCAGGATCAGCGCCACTTTGAGATACTGCTGGTATTTGACATGTATAGGAAGATGATAATATGCATCTTTTAGATCCAATCCAGCCATCATACATCTAGGAAATAAAAGTTTGATAGTGGAACTAATTGACTCCATCTTGAATTTATGATTGAAAAGAAAGGAGTTTAACTTCTTTAAAATGTATAATGGTCCTAAAGGACCTGTCCGGTTTAGAGACTAGGAACAAAGGGGAATAAAATCTCCTTCCTTCCTGACCCACCGGAACTTCTAGGACATTTTTGGACACCAAGGTCAGAATTTTTGATTCAAGAGCCATTTGTTGTTCTGGTGATTTAAGACATGTTAAAATGAATGACTCTTGAGGAATTTGACGGAATTCCAATTCCAATCCGAACTTTACTAGGATCGGAACCCAAGCACTAGCCGTTCTTTCCTTCCATCTTTGGTGGAAAAATTTTAGTCTACCTCCTACTGGAGGGTCTGGGCAATCGGAACCTGCTACCTTTCTGGGAAGAATGTCCTTTGAACATAGTCACTCTTTCGTTGACCTCCTTCATTGACCAACGGTCTTGGCTTCCTGAGGTTTTCCATTTATTAAATGGACGTCTCTTAAACGCTCTCCAATAAAATGTAAGAGACTGATTAGGGAACCCTTTTTTTCTTTCGTTTGCTTTGGTATCTCATCAAGAACACTTCCAAAGAGAAATTCACTCTGATACAGGATTGCACAAAGTTTTGTTTTTGAGTGCGTGTCTCCCTTCCAGCTATTAAGCCACAAAACGCGTCTGGCGCAATGAATCCGCTGATGCATCCACTAGGAATGCAGCCGCTCCTCTTATTAACGGAATGGCGGATAACAATTTTTCCCGGGGCACTTTCTGCTCAATCTGTTGTTCAAACTGATCTATCCATACCAGTATTGATCTTGCTGTACAAGTGCTGGATATGGCTGGCTTAGGCTACTTTCACACTAGCGTCGGCCCGTCGCAGTGCGTTGGGCCGACGTACCGACGCATCCTGTCACAACGCAGCACAACGGGGGCAGCGGATACATTATTACAATGCATCTGCTGCCCCATTGTGAATTGCGGGGAGGAGGGGGCGGAGGTGGACACAACGCACCAAAAAACGTTACAAGCAACGTTTTTTGGTGCCGACGGTCAGACGCAACACGACGCAACCGTCGCACGAAGGTTGCGACGTGTGGCAATGCATCGCAATGCGTCGCTAATACAAGCCTATGGAGAAAAAATGCATCCTGCAGACAACTTTGCAGGATGCGTTTTTTCTGCAAAATGACGCATTGCGACGTGCGTCGTACGACGCTAGTGTGAAAGTAGCCTTAAATGTCCCCGTAGAGGCTTTCCACGCCCTCTTAAGAGGTCTCTGCTCTATGATCAAGCGGGTCATATAACACCCCAACATCCTCCACTGGTAGAGTTGTTTGTTTATATATGGAGGCTACTGCCGCATCCAAATAGGGACTTTAGCCCGTTAGCAATTCCTCGTCACTAAATGGATATTTCCTCTTAGAAGCCAAGGGAAGGAAGCCCCTCTGGTTTCGTTTATCCCATTCCCTCTTTACCAGATCCTTTACTGCCGCAATAACAGGGAAGGCTTTCCTCTTTCTCTGAGCAAGTCCTGCAAACATTTTGTCCTTAGTTGTTCGGGCTTCTTTTACATCCGTGGACCCCATAGCGTTCCTAACTGACTTAACCAAGTTGTCTATACTTTCTATAGAAAAGCACGAAAGCCCCTCTACATCAGATTAAAGAGGATGAAGACAACTGCAAGGAGTCAGAAGCCTGTTCTTGGTCACTATCAGACTCCGAACTGGTTATGGGGGGGATCTTTTTCCTTTTATTCACATGGCTTTTGGGTGTCTTGGTCTGGCCTAAGGCCTGAAGCTCCTCCCTTATCACCATACAAATGTCTGTTGATGTTACCGCAGCATCCCCCTGCAGCATCTCACTAATACAGCCCTCACAGTCTTATGGGGAAGGAGTCAGGAAGGGGCCGCCTGCACAGTGCACACTCCTTATGCTTAGACTTTTTTGCTTTCTTGGTCTGAAAGAGGTAAGTATACAGAAAGGGGGAGGGGGATTTAGCTTAATAGGTAGAGCCCCATACACTCACCTAGTGAAGCTTATACGGTACCGATTCTGGAAGTCAAGAGTTCGAGTGCTGGAGCCTCCTTCTCTGGAGCATCCACTGCTTTTACCCACAGTATGCTCCTGTAAGTCCACCGCTGGTGGGTGCGCCTCGTGTTCACCTGGAAATGACATGTTTGAGGGAAATAGGAGAGCAGGGCAGGCCAGACAGGTGCTGGTAGTGGGGGACTCGATTATTAGGGGAACAGATATGGCAATCTGTCACAAAGACAGGGATCGTCGAACAATGTGCTGCCTACCTGGCATTCGAGTCCAACACATCGCTGATCGGGTGGACAGATTACTGGGAGGGGCTGGTGAGGACCCAGCGGTCATGGTGCACATTGGCACAAATGACAAAGTTAGAGGTAGGTGGAAGGTCCTTAAAGATGATTCAGGGAATTAGGCCGCAAGCTGAAAAGCAAGGACCTCCAACGTGGTATTTTCTGAAATACTGCCTGTACCACGCCAGAGAGGCAACGGGAGATTAGGGAGGTTAATAAGTGGCTCAAGAATTGGTGTAGGAAGGAGGGGTTTGGGTTCCTGCAGAACTGGGCCGACTTCTCAGTGTGCTACAGGCTCTATTTTAGGGACGGGCTGCATCTCAATGGGGAAGGTGCAGCTGTGCTGGGGGAGCAAATGGCTTGAAGGTTGGAGGAGTGTTTAAACTAGGAATTGGGGGGGAGGGTATTCATTTTATAGGAGGGGAAGATAGTGCAGATAGAGACCTTGGCACAAATAAGGAAGTTGGGGGTGGCGGTGGCATGGGGGTGGGGTTAGAACAGTTAATAATTTAAGAAATAGAGGTACAGAGGGGAACATCAAGTGCATGTATACTAATGCCAGAAGCCTCGCCAACAAAATGGAATTAGAACTAATGTTGTTGGAGCATAATTATGACATGGTGAGGATATCTGAAACATGGCTGGATGAGAGACATGACTGGGCTGTTAACTTGCAGGGCTATAGCCTGTTCAGAAATGACCGTACAGATAAGCGAGGGTGTGGGGTGTGTCTATATGTAAAATCCTCCTTAAAACCCATCCTGCGTGATAATATACGTGAATTTAATGAAAATGTAGAATTCCTGTGGATGGAGATAAGGGGAGGGGGAAAAAATAATAAATTTCTGATAGGGGTTTGTTATAAAGGTAATCGGTTTTTGACAACTATGAGAGACAATTACCTTTCACAACTGGTTCAGGACCCAACAAGAAGGGGGTCACTGCTAGACCTAATATGGTTCAGGACCCAACAAGAAGGGGGTCACTGCTAGACCTAATATTAACCAACAGGCCAGACCGCCTAGCAAATATAAGGGTTGGGGGTCACTTGGGAAATAGTGATCACAAAATAATAAGTTTTCATGTATCCTTTAAAAAGATGTGTAATAGAGGGGTTACAAGGACACTAAACTTCAGGAGGGCACATTTCCAACGGATGAGAGGATCTTGGTGCAATTAACTGGGACGATATCCTGAGACACAAAAATACACAAAGAAAATGGGAGACATTTATTAGCATCCTGGATAGGACCTGTGCACAGTATATACCGTATGGGAATAAACATACTAGAAATAGGAGGAAACCAATATGGCTAAATAGAGCTGTAAGGGGCGCAATAAGTGACAAAAAGAAAGCATTTAGAGAATTAAAGGAAGTAGGTAGTGAGGAGGCATTAAATAAATACAAAAAATTAAATAAATTCTGTAAAAAGCAAATCAAGGCAGCAAAGATTGAGACAGAGAGACTCATTGCCAGAGAGAGTAAAAATAATCCTAAAATATTCTTTAACTACATAAATAGTAAGAAACTAAAAAATGATAGTGTTGGCCCCCTTAAAAATAGTCTGGGTGAAATGGTGGACGAGGATGAGGAAAAAGCCAATATGCTAAATGACTTTTTTCATCAGTATTTACACAAGAAAATCCCATGGCAGACAAAATGACTAGTGATAAAAATTCCCAATTAAATGTCACCGGCTTAACCCAGCAGGAAGTGCGGCAGCGTCTAAAAATCACTAATTGACAAATCTCCGGGCCCAGATGGGATACACCCCCGAGTACTGCAGGAATTAAGTACAGTCATTGATAGACCATTATATTTAATCTTTAAAGACTCCATAATAACAGGGTCTGTACCACAGGACTGGCATATAGCAAATGTGGTGCCAATATTCAAAAAGGGGACAAAAACTGAACTCGGAAATTATAGGCCAGTAAGCTTAACCTCTACTGCGGGTAAAATCCTGGAGGGCATTCTAAGTGATGCTATACTGGAGTATCTGATGAGGAATAACCTCATGACCCAGTATCAGCACGGGCTTACTAGGGACCGTTCATGTCAGACTAATTTGATCAGTTTCTATGAAGAGGTAAGTTCCGGATTGGACCAAGGGAACCCAGTGGATGTAGTGTATATGGACTTTTCAAAAGCTTTTGATACGGTGCCACACAAAAGGTTGATACATAAAATGAGAATGGGGATAGGGGAAAATATGTGTAAGTGGGTTGAGAGCTGGCTCAGGGATAGGAAACAAAGGGTGGTTATTAATGGAGCACACTCGGACTGGGTTGCGGTTAACAGTGGGGTACCACAGGGGTCAGTATTGGGCCCTCTTCTTTTTAACATATTTATTAATGACCTTGTAGGGGGCATTCAGAGTAGAATTTCAATATTTGCAGATGACACTAAACTCTGCAGGGTAATCAATACAGAGGAGGACAATTTTATATTACAGGATGATTTATGTAAACTAGAAGCTTGGGCTGATAAATGGCAAATGAGCTTTAAAGGGAACCTGTCACCCCGTTTTTTGAGATTGAGCTATAAATACTGTTAAATAGGGCCTGCGCTGTGTGTTCCTATAGTGTATGTAGTGTACCCCGATTCCCCATGTATGCTGAGAAATAACTTACCAAAGTCGCCGTTTTCGCCTGTCAATCAGGCTGGTCAGGTCGGGAGGGCGTGGTGACATCGCTGGTTCTTCCTCAGCTTTACGTTGGTGGCGTAGTGGTGAACAAGCAGCGCGCGATCTGCGCTGTCATCCCTTTCGTCGGTGGGGGCGGCCATCTTCCTGGGGCCGCGCGTGCGCAGATCGAGTGCTCTGCTGCACGGGGCTTCAGGAAAATGGCCGCGGGATGCCGCGCGTGCGCATTAGAGATCGCGGCGGCCATTTTCCCAAAGCCGAGTTTGCATCTCGGCTTTGGGAAAATGGCCGCCGCGATCTCTAATGCGCACGCGCGGCATCCCGCGGCCATGTTCCTGAAGCCCCGTGCAGCAGAGCACTCGATCTGCGCACGCGCGGCCCCAGGAAGATGGCCGCCCCCACCGACGAAAGGGATGACAGCGCAGATCGCGCGCTGCTTGTTCACCACTACGCCACCAACGTAAAGCTGAGGAAGAACCAGCGATGTCACCACGCCCTCCCGACCTGACCAGCCTGATTGACAGGCGAAAACGGCGACTTTGGTAAGTTATTTCTCAGCATACATGGGGAATCGGGGTACACTACATACACTATAGGAACACACAGCGCAGGCCCTATTTAACAGTATTTATAGCTCAATCTCAAAAAACGGGGTGACAGGTTCCCTTTAATGGGGATAAATGTAAGGTCATGCACTTGGGTAGAAGTAATAAGATGTATAATTATGTGCTTAATTCTAAAACTCTGAGCAAAACCGTCAATGAAAAAGACCTGGGTGTATGGGTGGATGACAAACTCATATTCAGTGGCCAGTGTTAGGCAGCTGCTAAAAGGCAAATAAAATAATGGGATGCATTAAAAGAGGCAAAGATGCTCATGAGGAGAACATAATTTTACCTCTATACAAGTCACTAGTTCGACCACACTTAGAATACTGTGCACAGTTCTGGTCTCCGGTGTATAAGACATAGCTGAACTAGAGCGGGTGCAGAGAAGAGCGACCAAGGTTATTAGAGGACTGGGGGGGGTCTGCAATACCAAGATAAGTTATTACACTTGGGGCTATTTAGTTTGGAAAAACGAAGACTAAGGGGTGTTCTCATTTTAATGTATAAATATATGAGGGGACAGCACAAAGACCTTTCTGATGATCTTTTTAATCATAGACCTGAAACAGGGACAGGGGGGCATCCTCTGCGTTTGGAGGAAAAAAGGTTTAAGCATAATAACAGATGCGGATTCTTTACTGTAAGAGCAATGAGACTATGGAACTCTCTGCCGTATGTTGTAATGAGTGATTCATTAAATTTAAGAGGGGACTGGATACCTTTCTGGAAAAGTATAATGTTACAGGGTAACATAGTAACATAGTTAGTAAGGCCGAAAAAAGACAAAAAATCCCCCTGGATTTCCATCCAGTTCAGCCTATATTCCATCATAATAAATCCCCAGATCTACGTCCTTCTACAGAACCTGATAATTGCATGATACAATATTGTTCTGCTCCAGGAAGACATCCAGGCCTCTCTTGAACCCATCGACTGAGTTCGCCATCACCACCTCCTCAGGCAAGCAATTCCAGATTCTCACTTCCCTAACAGTAAAGAATCCTCTATGTTGGTGGAAAAACCTTCTCTCCTCCAGACGCAAAGCATGCCCCCTTGTGCCCGTCACCTTCCTTGGTATAAACAGATCCTCAGCGAGATATTTGTATTGTCCCCTTATATACTTATACATGGTTATTAGATCGCCCCTCAGTCGTCTTTTTTCTAGACTAAATAATCCTAATTTCGCTAATCTATCTGGGTATTGTAGTTCTCCCATCCCCTTTATTAATTTTGTTGCCCTCCTTTGTACTCTCTCTAGTTCCATTATATCCTTCCTGAGCACCGGTGCCCAAAACTGGACACAGTACTCCATGTGCGGTCTAACTAGAGATTTGTACAGAGGCAGTATAATGCTTGCATCATGTGTATCCAGACCTCTTTTAATGCACCCTATGATCCTGTTTGCCTTGGCAGCTGCTGCCTGGCACTGGCTGGTCCAGGTAAATTTATCATTAACTAGGATCCCCAAGTCCTTCTCCCTGTCAGATTTACCCAGTGGTTTCCCATTCAGTGTGTAATGGTGATATTGATTCCTTCTTCCCATGTGTATAACCTTACATTTATCATTGTTAAACCTCATCTGCCACCTTTCAGCCTAAGTTTCCAACTTATCCAGATCCATCTGTAGCAGAATACTATCTTCTCTAGTATTAACTGCTTTACATAGTTTTGTATCATCTGCAAATATCGATATTTTACTGTGTAAACCTTCTACCGGTTCATGAATGAATATGTTGAAGAGAACAGGTCCCAATACCGACCCCTGCGGTACCCCACTGGTCACAGCGACCCAGTTAGAGACTATACCATTTATAACCACCCTCTGCTTTCTATCACTAAGCCAGTTACTAACCCATTTACACACATTTTCCCCCAGACCAAGCATTCTCATTTTGTGTACCAACCTCTTGTGCGGCATGGTATCAAACACTTTGGAAAAATCGAGATATACCACGTTCAATGACTCACCGTGGTCCAGCCTATAGCTTACCTCTTCATAAAAACTGATTAGATTGGTTTGACAGGAGCGATTTCTCATAAACCCATGCTGATATGGAGTTAAACAGTTATTCTCATTGAGATAATCCAGAATAACATCCCTCAGAAACCCTTCAAATATTTTACCAACAATAGAGGTTAGACTTACTGGCCTATAATTTCCAGGTTCACTTTTAGAGCCCTTTTTGAATATTGGCACCCCATTTGCTATGCGCCAGTCCTGCGGAACAGACCCCGTCGCTATAGAGTCCCTAAAAAAAGGAAATAATGGTTTATCTATTACATTACTTAGTTCTCTTAGTACTCGTGGGTGTATGCCATCCGGACCCGAGATTTATCTATTTTAATCTTATTTAGCCGGTTTCGCACCTCTTCTTGGGTTAGATTGGTGACCCTTAATATAGGGTTTTCATTGTTTCTTGGGATTTCACCTAGCATTTCATTTTCCACCGTGAATACCGTGGAGAAGAAGGTGTTTAATATGTTAGCTTTTTCCTCGTCATCTACAACCATTCTTTCCTCACTATTTTTTAAGGGGCCTACATTTTCAGTTTTTATTCTTTTACTATTGATATACAGGTCCTTCTCAAAAAATTAGCATATAGTGTTAAATTTCATTATTTACCATAATGTAATGATTACAATTAAACTTTCATATATTATAGATTCATTATCCACCAACTGAAATTTGTCACGTCTTTTATTGTTTTAATACTGATGATTTTGGCATACAACTCCTGATAACCCAAAAAACCTGTCTCAATAAATTAGCATATCAAGAAAAGGTTCTCTAAACGACCTATTACCCTAATCTTCTGAATCAACTAATTAACTCTAAACACATGCAAAAGATACCTGAGGCTTTTATAAACTCCCTGCCTGGTTCATTACTCAAAACCCCCATCATGGGTAAGACTAGCGACCTGACAGATGTCAAGAAGGCCATCATTGACACTCTCAAGCAAGAGGGTAAGACCCAGAAAGAAATTTCTCAACAAATAGGATGTTCCCAGAGTGCTGTATCAAGGCACCTCAATGGTAAGTCTGTTGAAAGGAAACAATGTGGCAGAAAACGCTGTACAACGAGAAGAGGAGACCGGACCCTGAGGAAGATTGTGGAGAAGGACCGATTCCAGACCTTGGGGAACCTGAGGAAGCAGTGGACTGAGTCTGGTGTGGAAACATCCAGAGCCACCGTGCACAGGCGTGTGCAGGAAATGGGCTACAGGTGCCGAAATGGGCTACAGAGAAGCAGCACTGGACTGTTGCTAAGTGGTCCCAAGTACTTTTTTCTGATGAAAGCAAATTTTGCGTGTCATTCGGAAATCAAGGTGCCAGAGTCTGGAGGAAGACTGGGGAGAAGGAAATGCCAAAATGCCTGAAGTCCAGTGTCAAGTACCCACAGTCAGTGATGGTGTGGGGTGCCATGTCAGCTGCTGGTGTTGGTCCACTGTGTTTCATCAAGGGCAGGGTCAATGCAGCTAGCTATCAGGAGATTTTGGAGCACTTCATGCTTCCATCGGCTGAAATGCTTTATGGAGATGAAGATTTCATTTTTCAGCACGACCTGGCACCTGCTCACAGTACCAAAACCACTGGTAAATGGTTTACTGACCATGGTATTACTGTGCTCAATTGGCCTGCCAACTCTCCTGACCTGAACCCCATAGAGAATCTGTGGGATATTGTGAAGAGAAAGTTGAGAGACGCAAGACCCAACACTCTGGATGAGCTTAAGGCCGCTATTGAAGCATCCTGGGCCTCCATAACATCTCAGCAGTGTCACAGGCTGATTGCCTCCATGCCACGCCGCATTGAAGCAGTCATTTCTGCAAAAGGATTCCCGACCAAGCATTGAGTGCATAACTGAACATTATTATTTGATGGTTTTTTTGTTTGTTATTAAAAAACACTTTTATTTGATTGGATGGGTGAAATATGCTAATTTATTGAGACAGGTTTTTTGGGTTATCAGGAGTTGTATGCCAAAATCATCAGTATTAAAACAATAAAAGACGTGACAAATTTCAGTTGGTGGATAATGAATCTATAATATATGAAAGTTTAATTGTAATCATTACATTATGGTAAATAATGAAATTTAACACTATATGCTAATTTTTTGAGAAGGACCTGTAGTTGAAGAACAGTTTGGGATTAGTTTTACTCTCCTTAGCAATGTGCTTCTCTGTTTCCTTTTTGGCAGCTTTAATTAGTTTTTTAGATAAAGTATTTTTCTCCCTATAGTTTTTTTAGAGCTTCAATGGTGCCATCCTGCTTTAGTAGTGCAAATGCCTTCTTTTTACTGTTAATTGCCTGTCGTACTTCTTTGTTTAGCCACATTGGGTTTTTCCTATTTCTAGTCCTTTTATTCCCACAAGGTATAAACCGCTTACAGTGCCTATTTAGGATGTTCTTAAACATTTTCCATTTATTATCTGTATTCTTATTTCTGAGGATAGTGTCCCAGTCTACCAAATTAAGGGCATCTCTAAGCTGGTCAAACTTTGCCTTCCTAAAGTTCACTGTTTTTGTGACTCCCTGACAAGTCCCCCTAGTGAAAGACAGGTGAAACTGTACAATATTGTGGTCGCTATTTCCTAGATGCCCGACCACCTGCAGATTTGTTATTCTGTCAGGTCTATTAGATAGTATTAGGTCTATAAGTGCTGCTCCTCTGGTTGGATTCTGCACCAATTGTGAAAGATAATTTTTCTTGGTTATTAGCAGAAACCTGTTGCCTTTATGGGTTTCACAGGTTTGTTTCCCAGTTAATATCCGGGTAAAGTCCCCCATAACCAGGACCTCATTATGGGCTGCAGCTTCATCTATCTGCTCTAGAAGTAGACTTTCCATGATTTCTGTTATATTTGGGGGTTTGTAACAGACCCCAATGAGAATTTTACCATTTTTCCCTCCATGAATTTCGACCCATATGGACTCGACATCCTCATTCCCTTCGCTAATATCCTCCCTTAAAGTGGACTTTAGACAAGACTTTACATAGAGACAAACCCCTCCTCCTCTCCAATTTTTATGATCCTTTCTAGACAGACTGTAACCCTGTAAGTTAACTGCCCAGTCATAGCTTTCATCTAACCATGTCTCAGTTATTCCCACTATGTTAAAGTTACCTGTAGATATTTCTGCTTCTAGTTCTTCCATCTTGTTTGTCAGGCTTCTGGCGTTTGCGAGCATGCAGTTTAGAGGATTTTGTTTTGTTCCAATCTCCTCGCTGTGGATTGTTTTAGAAATGTTCTTACCTCCCTTCTGAGTATGTTTTCCTGGGTCTTCTTTGTTCGAGTCTAATGTTTTTCTTCCCATCCCCTCTTTTTCTAGTTTAAGTTTAGTTTAGTTTCTTCTATATATACTAGATTCCTTGATAGGGCGTTGATCCAGGGAACTAGTCTGATTGCCTTATGTGGAGTCGGGAAGGAATTTTTTTTCCCCAATGTGGAGCTTACTCTTTGCCACATGGGTTTCTTTTGCCTTCTTCTGGATCAACATGTTAGGGCACGTTAGGTTAGGCTATGGGTTGAACTAGATGGACTTACGTATAGTCTTCATTCAACCTTAATAACTATGTAACTATGTTTAGCACACTGGCGGCACTATAGCTACTAGTATTTATGGTTACCTCCCAGGCATTTTTTTTTGCGCATGCGCAGTGCACCACGCCAACTGTTTCACCTCCTCCAGACCCCCAGATGTTATCCAGCCACTTCCGGGGCAGGGAGCGCTTTAACGGTCTACTGCGCATGTGTAGACCATCTTTTTACTTCCCTGAAATTGCGCACTGATACCAGTTAACCAGAGGAGCCAGGTGGCCAGTGCCGGACTCCTCGCTCCCGCATGAGCCAGGGCGGCCTCACTTGAATCCTGGCCTCACACAACTCAAGCACCGTCCTGGAAATGGCAGCTTGCCGCATGGTGCTCCGTGAGACCAGCGGTTACCGGATCCGGTCTCATGTACCTAGCCCAGACGAGGGGGGAGATTGATAGACAGGGCTCCCCCAGCGCTGCTTCTGGAATCACAGCCCCTGCACAGGCGGCATGCATTGGGCCAGGTAGGTCTTCTTTTCCATAGGTTCTTGCGTCTTCGGTTCCTATAGGAACAGGAAACCAACTGAAGAGGAGAGGTGGACCGCCCCATTTTATTTCTGTACGTTTCCTGTTACTACGGGCGGATCACTATCATGTGGGTGCTGTCGTGGCAAAGAGTAAAAAGCAAAATTTTAGCTACAGTTTTAAACCTCCTAAAATGCTAAAATAAGATAACTTTGCAAAAGGTGCCCATTTAAAAGCAGACATGAGGGAAATGTTATTATAGTGCTTTGGCACAAAGCACTATATTGTAATCCGATCGTAGTTAACTTATTATTATTCAGTCCGCAATTAATGCGGCCCGAGGTGTGCTAAGTATTTTTCGTGTCGATCGGATTTGTAGTTTGGCGCAATTTGCGTTTGAAATTTTTTTCCCCCTCATTGGAATGCATTTTCTCAATGTATTTCAATAGGGAAATTTTCCCATAAGGTTATAATGGCTGATTTCTGAGGCAATTTCAAAATAACTGCCAACTGCCACCTGGCTGATTAGCTCATTGATATGCGAAGTCAGACCCAGTTACTATTCCAACGCCTACGAACTCTACATGACCCCACTAGGACACAGGTTTTGCCAGATAATATCAGCTCTTAAAGTGACCCGCCCACCAAATTGGCACCTGAGGTGCCCAGCCCACCAAATCGGACCCCGTGTGGCCCTGCCCACCAAATTGGATTCCGAGTGGCCCCGCCCACCAAATCGGCACCAGAGTGACCCCGCCCACCAAATCAGACCCAGAGTGACCCCGCCCACCAAATCGGACCCAGAGTGACCCCACCCACCAAATCTGCCCCTGAGGGCCCCACCCACCAAATCGGACCCCGAGGGGCGCCACCCACCAAATAGGCTCCCCAGGGGCCCCACCCACCAGATTGGCCCCCGAGGGGCCCCGCCCACCAAATCGGACCCCACCTACCAAATCAGACCCAGAATGGCCCCACCCACCAAATCAGACCCAGAGTGGCCGCACCCACCAAATCGGCCCCTGAGGGGCCCACCCACCAAATCAGCGCCTGAGGGGCACCCAAGTGTGAAAGTCTTACAGGGGCAGCCTGGGCACTATTCCAAAGCACTATCTGTAGTTCCTTCAGGAAATACCCATCTAGTTTATTATTTTTTCTGTGTTATGACTATCTGGATTAAAGGTCATCTGTCACCCTAAAAATCATATATGAGCTAAGGCTGCCGGCATCAGGGTCTAATCTGCGGTCCGGGTACGACAGGCGTCGCGGTCCGGCGCCTCCTATCTTCATATGATCCTGTCCTCTTCTTGTCTTCCTGCCTCGGCTCCGGCGCAGGCGTACTTTGTCTGCCCTATTGAGGGCAAAGTACTGCAGTGCGCAGGCGCCGGGAAAGGTCAGAGAGGCCCAGTGCCTGCGCACTGCAGTACTTTGCTCTGCTCTCAACAGGGGGGGCATTGTATATGCGTTTAATATTGGCCAAGATGAGCAAGAATGATTTAGAAGTGAGTAGCTTGTCGATTTATGATTATACTGCAAAAAACTTTTACGAATCAACCCCCAAACATAGTCTCCCATCATGTTCTCGTTATACTGTCCTTGGTAACGTCGTTCAAAGTCATTTATATTCTGATGAAAACGCTTGCCTTGTTCTTTTGAGTAAGCCCCCATGTTTTCTTTGAATTTGTCAAGATGAGCATACAAGATATGTACTTAGAGAGACATCCTACATCACATTTTTCCAGTTCTTTATCATAGTCTGAACCAGTTGCACATCTCTCCAGATCGACGCTTGCCCCATCCAAGCTTGCCAGTTCGACGCTTGGATGGGGCCACCATACAGAAGTAACAGTTGTTGACGTGGTCAGCAGGCACTCGACAAATTTGTGGAATAGCAAACTTTATTGCCCTTTTTCTCCTCTGTACCAGCCTGCTATTAAACATGAGAATAAGATGTAGAAGTGTATTGAACTATATGATATACAATTATACATGTTCTTCTATAGCAGTAAAAATTGTTGCACTTATTTTAACAGTTCTTTTAAGCTGTAATGAGGAATTTAAAAAATTAAAATCTTGATATCTCAGCTATCAACAATTGTTCACCTTACCCTCAAGAGTTCTCTTGTAGTATTCACACGTTAAACGAGGCGCCCATGGCTTGTCTTGATCCCCTACAAGCATGCCGAAGTAGGCTCTGTAGGCCTAAGGCTAGGTTCACATTGAGTTAGTGGGTGTCCGCTGACTGAATCCGTTGCATAGCGGCACTAACGCTATGTAACGGATCCGTTAGCGCACCCATTGACCGCAATTATGTAACGCATCGCTAACGCATGCCATTGTTGGCATGCGTTAGTGATGTGCCGTTATTTTCTGACGGACCCTCGAACACTGTCTGCAGCGTTTTTTGCTCGGTTCCTGCTAGCGCAGATAGAGCATCTGCGCTAGCACGATCGCATAACGCGATCTCTTTTTGGCAATTGCGTTAATGCAGTCCGTTAGCATATGCGCTAAACGGAGTGCACTAATGCAATGTGAACCTAGCCTTAGAAGATGCCGCCACGTTGTATCTTTTAGCTCGTGTTTTTATATATTCGCCACAAATGTAGCACAATGCATCCGCCGGATACTTACAACCTCTTGATCCCATCTAAATTAAATGCAGGTATGTATCAGCTGTAACACAAACAGATATGGACAATTAAGGATCCTGTATTAATACTACTTTATCGACGGTTCTCGCATTTCCGGAAGCTTCTCACGGTCTGCACAACGTTGCACGTTTTGCTAATGTTCGAGAAAAGCCGGATTACTTACCGGTAATGCCCTTTCAATGAGCCACGACAGCACCCACTATGAGAGAGGGACCCGCCCATAGGAACAGGAAACCTACAGAGATAAAAAGGGCGGTCCCCCTCTCCTCCTCAGTTGTTTTTCAGAGTACAAGAGGAACCGCCATTGTCCAAATTAGTATATATGCTCATTATTGCATAAATCATTTAATTTATATTCACCCATGGAATATTTTTTATAAAAATTTATATATTTAACTAGGGTGGGAAGTGACAGGGTGCTGTCGTGGCTCATTAAAAGGGCATTACCGGTAAGTAATCCGGCTTTTTACCCTTCGCCACGACAGCACCCACTATGAGAGACTTTCAGAGAACCTTCACCTGGGTGGGATTACCGTACTAAGGACGGCTCTCCCGAATGCCAAGTCAGATGTGGAAGACAGATCAAGTCTATAATGTTTATAGAAAGTTGAAGGTTGCGGCCTTACATATAAGCTCGATGGAGATGTCTTTATTCTCCGCCCACGAGGATGACACAGCCCGAGCTGAATGCGCCTTCACTCCCTCTGGAGGATCTTTGCCTTTTGATGAGTATGCAAGATGGATAGCTTCTCTGATCCAACGGGACAAGGTAGCTTTCGAGACACCGTGGCCTTTTCGGTGACCCTGAAAAGATACAAACAGAGCCCTACTCTGTCTGCAGGACTGGGTTCTCGCTATGTAGCTTAGGACTGCTCTTTTTACGTCCAACATATGTAGCTTCTCTTCCTCTGGATTTAGTGGATTATCATAAAAGGAAGGTAGGAAAATTTCCTGAGATCTATGATATTTTGTCGCTACTTTAGGGAGATATGATGGATCTGGTTTGAGAACCACTCTGTCCTGGTATGACATTAGGAATGGAGGGTCTATGGAGAGTGCTTGGATGTCTCCTACTCGTCTGGCTGACGTTAAGGCTATCAGTAAAGCTACCTTGTATGTGACATTTTTTAGAGGGATGGTATCTAAAGGCTCAAATGGAGGACCCGTTAAGGCGTCTAGAACGAGATTCAAATCCCAAGGTGGTAGACGTGGGACATGAACCGGAGTAGATCGTTCACATGCTCTAATAAATCTAGCTATCCATCTATCACCTGCTATATTAGCACTGTAGAGGGCTCCTAAAGCAGACACCTGAACTCTTAAGGTATTGACTGATAGACCGAGCTCATGACCCTTTTGTAGGAACTCTAGGATAGCTTTAATAGGAACCTTACTAGAAAAGGGCTTTGTATAGAAGGTAAGGAATTTTTTCCATACTCTGCTGTATATTAGGGTTGTAGACCTTTTCCTATTTAGCAGCAGCGTGTTAAGTTCTTGAGAAAAACCCCTTAGGGTTAGTATCTGCCTTTCAAGTTCCACGCCGTTAGGCGAAGATTTTTGACTTGCTGGTGATAGATTGGACCCTGAGATAGTAGGTCTGGGGTCATTGGCAGAATCCAGGGATCGCACACTGACATCGCTCGAAGACATGAGAACCAGGGCCGCTTTGGCCAAAATGGTGCTATCAATATGACCCTCGCTTTCTCTTCCCTTATCTTTTTGATGACCAGAGGAATCAGCATCATTGGAGGGAACGCATAAGCCAGATCGTATTCCCACGGATGTTGGAGTGAGTCTATCATGTCTGGATGGTCTGTTGGATTTAAGGAGGCAAACCTCGGTACCTGTCTGTTGTTTTTGGTTGCAAATAAATCTATTTGCGGCAGGCCCCATATGTCCACTATGTTCTTGAACATCCGAGGACTGAGAGTCCATTCTCCTTGACGGAGTGTGTGGCGACTTAAGAAGTCGGCTTTTACATTTTCTACTCCTTTGATGTGGAGAGCTGTTAGTGATAAGAAATTGTTTTCTGCCAAGTTGAAGATGTTTGCCGCTGAACACATTAGACTTCCTGATCGCGTTCCTCCTTGATGATTTAAATACGCGACAACTGTCGTATTGTCCGATAGGACTCTGATATGAGATCCTCGGAGCTGGGGAAGAAACAAATTCAACGCATAATAAACTGCTCTTAATTCTTTCTAATTAGAGGACTGCTGAATTTCATTAGAATTCCAGCGGCCTTGAGCTAAATCTTGATTCAGATGGGCCCCCCAACCCTCTGGACCTGCGTCAGTAGTGACCAATTTTGAGGATTTTATTGACCATGAGACTCCCCTGGATAAATGTGTTCTATCTAGCCACCAAAGGAGAGAATTGAGTACGTCTTTAGACAGGGTCATCTTTGTATTTAAATGATCATGGCAATACGACTGAACCTGCAGAACTTGATGTTGTAAGGTTCTAGTATGGTATTGGGCCCATTGAACCGCAGGAATACAAGAGGACAGAGAACCCAAGAGAGACATAGCGTCTCTGAGTGACATCCTAGGGTTAGACCTCGCCATAGTCACCTTAGAAATTATAACTGATTTTTTGTCTTCTGGCAAGAGACATCTTTGACTTACAGAGTCCAGGATTAGACCTAGGAAGGACTGGAGAGTCTCTGGCTGTAGTCTGGACTTTTTGAAGTTCACAATCCAACCCAAATCCTGTAATGATGAAATGGCATTAGTCAGACGTTCTTTACATTGTGAAGCTGAGTTACCAATTATCAGGAAGTCATCTAGATAAGGGACAATTAACGTATCTTGATGACGCAGATAAGCCATCACCTCGAGCATAACCTTTGTGAAAATCCGAGGCGCCATGGAGAGACCGAATGGCATGGCTGTGAACTGGAAGTGGCGGATTCGGCCCTGTAGCTGTACCGAGATACGGTTGGTGTTCTGCACAGATGGGAAGATGGTAGTATGCATCTTTCAAATCTAGACCCGCCATAAAGCACCTAGGGAACAAAAGTTTAATGGTTGATCTTATCGATTCCATTTTAAAGGTATGATCACGGAGATAGGAGTTTAATCTTTTTAGATTTATTATAGTACGGAAGGTACCATCTGGTTTCTGAATCAGAATCAAAGAATAGAATCCTTTCCCCTCCTGATTTTTTGGTACCTCTATAAGAACATTCTTAGCCAAAAGGCTCAGAATTTCTATTTGAAGCGCTTTACGTTGTTCCGGCGCTTTTAATGATGTAACTACAAAAGTATTTGATGGTAATTTGAAGAATTCTAATTTTAGTCCCCTTTTGATTATGTTAAGGATCCATTGGTTTGAAGATATTTGCTCCCACTGTTGATGGAAATATTTCAGTCTTCCCCCTACTGGGATACTACTGATGGTATCTACCACGTCTAGAGGTCTCGGGGTTACTGAATAAGGCACCTTTCGATTTTGCTTCCTTCGGATCCCAACGGTCTCTCTGCTGTTCATACGGCCTCCTTCTGTTGAACGGCCGTCTCCTAAACGCTCTCCTATAAGAAGGAAGAAACTGTTTAGGGAATCCCTTCCTTCTTTCTCCTGCTTTATTAAGGAGTTCGTCAAGAACCTTTCCAAACAGGAACACACCCTGGCATGGGATTGTACATAATCTGGACTTAGATTGTGTATCGCCCTTCTATCCCTTCAACCAGAGGGCTCGACGAGCCGCATTGACAAGTCCTGCAGACCTTGCCGCCAATCTTAAAGAATCTGCTGAAGCGTCAGCCAAAAATGCCGCAGCACTTTTAAAGGGACACTGTCACCTGAATTTGGAGGGAACAATCTTCAGCCATGGAGGCGGGGTTTTGGGGTGTTTGATTCACCCTTTCCTTACCCGCTGGCTGCATGCTGGCTGCAATATTGGATTGAAGTTCATTCTCTGTCCTCCGTAGTACAAGAAGAGGTGCGAAACCGGCTAAATCAGATTAAAATAGATAAATCTCCGGGTCCGGATGGCATACACCCACGAGTACTAAGAGAACTAAGTAATGTAATAGATAAACCATTATTTCTTATTTTTAGGGACTCTATAGCGACGGGGTCTGTTACGCAGGACTGGCGCATAGCAAATGTGGTGCCAATATTCAAAAAGGGCTCTAAAAGTGAACCTGGAAATTATAGGCCAGTAAGTCTAACCTCTATTGTTGGTAAAATATTTGAAGGGTTTCTGAAGGACGTTTTTCTGGATTATCTCAATGAGAAACACTGTTTAACTCCATATCAGCATGGGTTTATGAGAAATCACTCCTGTCAAACCAATCTAATCAGTTTTTATGAAGAGGTAAGCTATAGGCTGGACCACGGTGAGTCATTGGGCGTGGTATATCTCGATTTTTCCAAAGTGTTTGATACCGTGCCGCACAAGAGGTTGGTACACAAAATGAGAATGCTTGGTCTGGGGGAAAATGTGTGTAAATGGGTTAGTAACTGGCTTAGTGATAGAAAGCAGAGGGTGGTTATAAATGGTATAGTCTCTAACTGGGTCGCTGTGACCAGTGGGGTACCGCAGGGGTCGGTATTGGGACCTGTTCTCTTCAACATATTCATTAATGATCTGGTAGAAGGTTTACACAGTAAAATATCGATTTTTGCAGATGATACAAAACTATGTAAAGCAGTTAATACAAGAGAAGATAGTATTCTGCTACAGATGGATCTGGATAAGTTGGAAACTTGGGCTGAAAGGTGGCAGATGAGGTTTAACAATGATAAATGTAAGGTTATACACATGGGAAGAAGGAATCAATATCACCATTACACACTGAATGGGAAACCACTGGGTAAATCTGACAGGGAGAAGGACTTGGGGATCCTAGTTAATGATAAACTTACCTGGAGCAGCCAGTGCCAGGCAGCAGCTGCCAAGGCAAACAGGATCATGGGGTGCATTAAAAGAGGTCTGGATACACATGATGAGAGCATTATACTGCCTCTGTACAAATCCCTAGTTAGACCGCACATGGAGTACTGTGTCCAGTTTTGGGCACCGGTGCTCAGGAAGGATATAATGGAACTAGAGAGAGTACAAAGGAGGGCAACAAAATTAATAAAGGGGATGGGAGAACTACAATACTCAGATAGATTAGCGAAATTAGGATTATTTAGTCTAGAAAAAAGACGACTGAGGGGCGATCTAATAACCATGTATAAGTATATAAGGGGACAATACAAATATCTCGCTGAGGATCTGTTTATGCCAAGGAAGGTGACGGGCACAAGGGGGCATTCTTTGCGTCTGGAGGAGAGAAGGTTTTTCCACCAACATAGAAGAGGATTCTTTACTGTTAGGGCAGTGAGAATCTGGAATTGCTTGCCTGAGGAGGTGGTGATGGCAAACTCAGTCAAGGGGTTCAAGAGAGGCCTGGATGTCTTCCTGGAGCAGAACAATATTGTATCATACAATTATTAGGTTCTGTAGAAGGACGTAGATCTGGGGATTTATTATGATGGAATATAGGCTGAACTGGATGGACAAATGTCTTTTTTCGGCCTTATTAACTATGTTACTATGTTACATGCCTGCACAAGGCAATGTTGCCTTGCGCAGGCGTGTACTATGGAGGACAGAGAATGAACTTCAATCCAATATTGCAGCCAGCGGGTAAGGAAAGGGTGAATCAAACACCCAAAAACCCCGCCTCCATGGCTGAAGATTGTTCCCTCCAAATTCAGGTGACAGTGTCCCTTTAATTAAAGGGACTGCTTGTAAGATTTTGTCCCTTGCGACTTTTCCTTTTATCTGCTGTTCAAGCTGGTCTACCCATACCAGTAATGACCTTGCAGTACACGTGCCCGATATGGCAGGCTTAAAGGCTCCTGTGTTAGTCTCCCAGGATCTTTTCAGGAGTGCTTCAGTCTTACGATCCAAAGGATCTAGTAAGATCCCTGCATCTTCCACAGGAAGAGATGACGGTTTGGAGGTGGATGCCACTGCTGCATCTACTTTAGGAACCTTGGACCATACTGTTAGTTCCTCGTCACTGAAGGGGTAACGTCTCTTAGAAGAGGATGGGAGAAACCCTTTCCCTTGTTTATCCCACTCTTTTTTTACAAGGTCCTTGACGGCAGAGACCACTGGAAAAACTCGCCTTTTTTTATGACCCAGACCTGAAAACATGATATCCTGTGCAGACTTTACAGCTCTCGTGTCCGGACACCCCATAGTGTTCCTGACGGATCTTACGAGGTTATCTATACTTTCTACAGGAAAACATGCTCCGCCTTCATCTTCAGACGAGCTGGAAGATGATCCTGAAGTATTGGAAGAACGGATGAGGCCCTCTTCGGACTCTGTACTAGAGGCAGGGGAGAGACCCTTAGTTCCACGTTTCTCTAAGGATTTTGACCCGAGAGACTGGATCTCCTGTCGTATTATGGCTCTAATATTCGTGGATGTTACAGCCTCCTCATCTTGCAAAGTCTGCTTTATACAGTCCTGACATAACCTCTTGGGGTACGTGTCAGGCAGGGGTTGCAAACATAGAGCACATTGTTTGTGTTTAGTTTTATTGGACTTTTTAGCTTAAGGAAGGGATCAGCTTATAGGTAGAGGATCATGAAACACTCACCCAGTGAAGCCAACGCCATACCGGTCTTGGAGGTGGAGATTTTGTGTGGGGAATAAGTAGATCTGATTCTCTACTTCTTGTCTTGCTCCTGTGAGTATCAGCTCCTGCCATGGAGCGATCACTCTTCTTTGCTGATTTAGCACTGCTCATGCTCTCATCCACCGCTGGTGGAAGCTCGTTATGTGCCGGGGACAGCATAGTGAGCAGTTAGCGCTGTGCCCCGGCCTGTATTTGAGAAGCGCGGCCATTAGAACGCCGCCTGCCGCGAACCGGAAGTGTACCCATCCACTTCCGGTTCAGTGAATCATCGCGGACTTACCCGCGCGATGCTGCCGCCGCCGCTCCTATGCACATTCTCGCAGCAGCGCCGCTGGAGAGCGGACGATCCTCCACACCTGCCTCCTCCATAGGCCGGACTTCAGTCGCCCGGAACCTGCCGGATGGTGCCCAGACGAGGGGGGAGGATGCATGCAGTGCCTCCCCGGACGCTGCCTCTGACACCGCAGCTCCTGCTGTTCCCACGGATACCACACAGGCGGGTGCATGGGTCAGGTAACATGGAGGTGCTCCGACCACCTCCCTCCATGTAGGTGTTCCAGGATTTCCGATAGGAACAGGAAACCAACTGAGGAGGAGAGGGGGACCGCCCTTTTTATCTCTGTAGGTTTCCTGTTCCTATGGGCGGGTCCCTCTCTCATAGTGGGTGCTGTCGTGGCGAAGGGTAAAAACATAGATTTCAAATCATCAATGTCCTGACCACAAAAGCAAACTTACTTGGACATTTTTGCCATTTTCTTTTCACTTTAGACATAAGTGATTGGGAAAACACCATTGGAACCCAAGAACAAACAAAAAAAAATGAAAATTTGTTACATAGTGAATTATTCAAAGTTTGAAAATTGCTTTTTTTCCCCCACAGATACCAAATTTCTGATATTTTTTATAAACACAAAACATATCGACCTAAATTTCCCATTATCATAAAATACAATGTGTCAAGAAAAAAAAACAATCTCAAAATCAGTGAGAGAGAGAGAGAGACAGAGAGAGAGAGAGAGAAAAGATAGATTTCCCATTGACTTTGCATTGGGTTTCGTGTTTCGGTCGATCCCCGACTTTTCGCCATAATCGGCCGATTTCACTCGACTTTTGAGATAGTCGGGTTTTGTGAAACCCGACTCGACCATAAAAAAGTAAAAGTCACTCAACCCTTGGGACACTGTAGGACAAAGAAGGGATCACAACCGTTATATAAAAAAATCAATTGTATTAATTACACCATAAAAGCAATATAACAAAAAACAATAATAAAAAGCAAAATGTAATCTAGGGGACGCTAGAGCACATCATACTTCAAATATCAAACTCCAAAAAAGTGGGTCAAGGTGAATACAAATAGTTACTGTATATAACCTTTGCTGTATAAATAATATAAAGTAATAGTATTGCGCCGTAGAATGCGCATGTTATGTGCAGTCTTAATGTCAATACGTACTAGACCACGTAATGTCCACAATTTCAAAATAGAAGCTCCTTTAGGAGACAATACTCCATAAGAATACAGTTAGGTCCATATATATTTGGACAGAGACAACATTTTTCTAATTTTGGTTATAGACATTACCACAATGAATTTTAAACAAAGCAATTCAGATGCAGTTGAAGTTCAGACGTTCAGCTTTCATTTGAGGGTATCCACATTAAAATTGGATGAAGGGTTTAGGAGTATCAGCTCCTTAACACGTGCCATCCTGTTTTTAAAGGGACCAAAAGTAATTGGACAATTGACTCCAAGGTTATTTCATGGACACGTGTGGGCAATCCCTTCGTTATTTCATTCTCAATTAAGCAGATAAAAGGTTTGGAGTTGATTTGAGGTGTGGTGCTTGCATTTGGAAGGTTTTGCTGTGAAGTAAACATGAGGTCAAAGGAGCTCTCCATGCAGGTGAAACAAGCCATCCTTAAGCTGCGAAAACAGAAAAAACCCATCCGAGAATTTGCTACAATATTAGGAGTGGCAAAATCTACAGTTTGATACATACTGAGAAAGAAAGAAAGCACTGGGGAACTCATCAATGCAAAAAGACCTGGGCGCCCACGGAAGACAACAGTGGTGGATGATCGCAGAATAATCTCCATGGTGAAGAGAAAGCCCTTCACAACAGCCAACCAAGTGAACAACACTCTCCAGGAGGTAGGCGTATCAATATCCAAATCTACCATAAAGAGAAGACTGCATGAAAGTAAATGCAGAGGGTTCACTGAACGGTGCAAGCCACTCATAAGCATCAAGAATAAAAAGGCTAGACTGGACTTTGCTAAAAAACATCTAAAAAAGCCAGCACATTTCTGGAAGAACATTCTTTGGACAGATGAAACCAAGATCAACCTCTACCAGAATGATGGAAAGAGAAAAGTATGATGAAGGCGTGGTACAGCTCATGATCCAAAGCATACCACATCATCTGTAAAACACGGTGGAGGCAGTGTGATGGCTTGGGCATGCATGGCTGCCGGTGGCACTGGGTCACTAGTGTTTATTGATGGCGTGACACAGGACAGAAGCAGCCGAATGAATTCTGAGGTATTCAGAGACATACTGTGTGCTCAGATCCAGCCAAACTGATTGGTCGTCGTTTCATACTACAGATGGACAATGACCCAAAACATAAAGCCAAAGCAACCCAGGAGTTTATTAAAGCAAAGAAGTGCAATATTCTTGATTGGCCAAGTCAGTCACCTGATCTCCACCCAATTGAGCATGCATTTCACTTGTTAAAGACTAAACTTCAGACAGAAAGGCCCACAAACAAACAGCAACTGAAAACCACCGCAGTGAAGGCCTGGCAGAGCGTCAAAAATGAGGAAACACAGCGTCTGGTGATGTCCTTGTGTTCAAGATTTCAGGCACTCATTGCCAACAAAGGGTTTTCAACCAAGTACTAGAAATGAACATTTTATTTAAAATTATTGAATCTGTCCAATTACTTTTGGTCCCTTTAAAAACAGGGTGGCACATGTTAAGGAGCTGAAACTCCTAAACCCTTCATTCAATTTTAATGTGGATACCCTCAAATGAAAGCTGAAAGTCTGAACTTCAACTGCATCTGAATTGTTTTGTTTAAAATTCATTGTGGTGATGTCTATAACCAAAATTAGAAAAATGTTGTCTCTGTCCAAATATATATGAACCTAACTGTATATCACACAATCCATACACTCCTTGGATGTGGCAAAAAAATGGTAAACAAAGAGGGAACCTTGTGTATGGTAACACCAAGGTACACAGGAGATATGTTATAACAATCAATTACACTGTCTCCATAACAATCTCTGCCACACAAACCATTTGGATGTACCAAATGATAATAGTGATGAGATAATTACCCAGTAGATTGTGATGGTGCTCGTGGTGTTTTTACCCCGACGTGCGTTTCGCCGCCAGCTTCTTCCGGGGACGTATGTTTTTTTTTAATTATATTGCTTTTATGGTGTAATTCATAAAATTTATTTTTTTATATAAGGATTGTGATCGCTTTGTCCTACATATTATTTCATATGGGATTGGTTGTTTCATTGTGATGAAGTGCCCGTAGTACAATTGGACATATGTTGATTTGATAAAGGGACACTGGTCAGATTTTAAAAATGTGGCCCGGTCACTAAGGGGTTAAAACATTTCAACTCCGCCACTGGAGGCTGCCATTGTCATTTGCTATTATTGTGTGAGCGTCAGAGTATAAGGCCGGGGTCACCCTTGTGTGTCCAGCGCGAGTCTCTCACATCAATACCAGCGGTCGGGACCGGAGTGCGCGGCTGTATGTATTTCTGTGCAGCTGAACGCTTTGGTCCCGAGGGCCGCCGGCAGTGACGGGTATTGATGAGAGTTTCTCGCATTGCACTCGCATGTGTGACCCCGGCTTAACACTTCCACACATTAAATATGGCAGCGACAGGGCATAGAGAATTGTGGTCTGGGTCTGACCCCATTTCATATGCGTGGTTTCATTGGCTGTGACTGGGCATGCCCTCGCCCGTTGTTTACAGCTGTAGGTGGAGCCCGGCACTGAGCACTTGGGCTGAGGAGGTGACTTCATCCAGTGGCACACATCATAGGATAAAACCTTGGCTGCACGCGGGTGCCCTGCCGAGACCTCACTGCTAACTACTGTGCTCTGAGCGCGACAGTCCGGAGTTGTGTATCTAATCCTATTGTGCGATACAGATGGCTGAGATACAACAAATAAATCTATAAAACACACACGAGGCATCGCAGAACACATAAAAAGTCCAGGTTATTGAAATATAAAACTGTCCCTTAACCCCTTAGCGACCGCCGATACGCCTTTTAACGGCGGCCGCTAAGGGTACTTAAACCACAGCGCCGTTAATTAACGGCGCTGTGGAAAAAGTCCATAGCGCCCCCCAGAGGCCGATTTTCTCCGGGGTCTCGGCTGCCGAGGGTAGCCGAGACCCCAGAGAACATGATTCGGGGGGTTTTTAACCCACCCCGCATTTGCGATCGCCGGTAATTAACCGTTTACCGGCGATCGCAAAAAAAAAAAAAAAAAAGCGATCTCTTTTTAATTTCTCTGTCCTCCGATGTGATCGCACATCGGAGGACAGAGAAAAGGGGTCCCAGGTGGCCCCCCAATACTCACCTAGCTCCCCCGATGCTCCTCGTGTCTCCCGGTGGGCGCCGCCATCTTCAAAATGGCGGGCGCATGCGCAGTGCGCCCGCCGGCCGGCACCGGGAGAATCTTTGGGGTCTCGGCTGCCGGGGGTAGCCGAGACCCCAAAGAGCACGATCGGGGTCGGTATTACCGACCCCTGTTTTGCGATCGCCGGTAATTAACTGTTTACCGGCGACCGCAAAAAAAAAAAAAAAAAAGTAAAGTGTAATTCTCTGTCCTCTGATGTGATCGCACATCAGAGGACAGAGAAATAGGGGGATTCGGGGACCCTAGCATACTCACCTAGGTCCCTGGATCCTCTTGCTGCTCCTCCTGGCCGCCGGCAGCAGAACATGGCGGACGCATGCCCAGTGCGCCCGCCATCTGTCTCCATCTGCCGGCCGGCAGGAGAACAGCAGTTGGGGCTAAAATTAGGGGTAGGGTTAGGTTAGGGTTAGGGGTAGGGTTAGGTTAGGGTTAGGGGTAGGGTTAGGGGTAGGGGTAGGGTTAGGGTTAGGGGTAGGGTTAGGTTAGGGGTAGGGTTAGGGGTAGGGTTAGGTTAGGGGTAGGGTTAGGGGTAGGGTTAGGTTAGGGGTAGGGTTAGGTTAGGGGTAGGGTTAGGTTAGGGGTAGGGCTAGGGTTGGGGCTAAATTTAGGGTTAGGGTTGGGGCTAAATTTAGGGTTAGGGTTGGGGCTAAACTTAGGGTTAGGCTTCTTTCACACTTACGTCGGTACGGGGCCGTCGCAATGCGTCGGCCCGACATACCGACGCACGTTGTGAAAATTGTGCACAACGTGGGCAGCAGCTGTAGTTTTTCAACACATCCGCTGCCCAATCTATGTCCTGGGGAGGAGGGGGCGGAGTTACGGCCACGCATGCGCGGTCAGAAATGGCGGATGCGACGTACAAAAAAACGTTTCATTGAACGTTTTTTGTGCCGACGCTCCGCCAAAACACAACTGATCCAGTGCACGACGGACGCGACGTGTGGCCATCCGTCACGATCCGTCGGCAATACAAGTCTATGGGCAAAAAACGCATCCTGCGGGCACATTTGCACGATCCGTTTCTTGTCCAAAACGACGGATTGCGACGGAATGCCAAACGACGCAAGTGTGAAAGTAGCCCTAGGGCTAGGATTAGGGTTGGGGCTAAAGTTAGGGCTAGGGTTGGGGCTAAAGTTAGGGTTAGAGCTGGGATTAGGGTTAGGGTTTGGATTAGGGTTCGTATTAGGGTTAGGGTTGGCATTAGGGTTACGCTTGGGATTAGGGTTAGGTTTGGGATTAGGGTTAAGGTTAGGGTTGTGATTAGGGGTGTATTGGGATTAGGGTTAGGTTTGAGGTTAGGGTTGAGATTAGGATTAGGGGTGTGTTGGATTTAGGGTTTTGATTAGGGTTATGGTTAGGGTTGACTTGGGGTAAGGGTTGTGATTATGGTTAGGGTTAGTGATTAGGATTATGGATGAGGTTGGGATTAGGGTTAGGGGTGTGTTGGGGTTAGGGTTGGAGCGAGAATTGGGGGGTTTCCACTGTTTAGGTACATCAGGGGGTCTCCAAACACGACAGCCAATTTTGCGCTCAAAAAGTCAAATGGTGCTCCCTCCCTTCTGAGCTCTGCCGTGCGCCCAAACAGTGGGTTACCCCCACATATGGGGCATCAGCGTACTCGGGATAAATTGGACAACAACTTCTGGGGTCCAATTTCTCTTGTTACCCTTGTGAAAATAAAAACTTGGGGGCTACAAAATCTTTTTTGTGAAAAAAAAATATTTTTTATTTTCACGACTCTGCATTCTAAACTTCTGTGAAGCACTTGGGCATTCAAGGTTCTCACCACACATCTAGATAAGTTCCATGGGGGGTCTAGTTTCCAAAATGGGGTCACTTGTGGGGGATTTCTACTGTTTAGGCACATCAGGGGCTCTCCAAACGCGACATGGCGTCCGATCTCAATTCCAGCCAATTCTACATTGAAAAAGTAAAACGGCACTCTTTCTCTTCCAAGCTCTGCGGTGCGCCCAAACAGTGGTTTACCCCCACATATTGGGTATCGACGTACTCAGGAGAAATTGCACAACAACTTTTGTGGTCTAATTTCTCCTGTTACCCTTGTGAAAATAAAAATTTGTGGGCAAAAAGATCATTTTTGTAGAAAAAATGCAATTTTTTTTTTTCACGGCTCTACGTTATAAACTTCTGTGAAGCACATGGGGGTTCAAAGTGCTCGCCACACATCTAGATAAGTTCCTTAAGGGGTCTAGTTTCCAAAATGGTGTCACTTGTGGGGGGTTTCCACTGTTTAGGCACATCAGGGGCTCTCCAAACGCGACATGGCGTCCAATCTCAATTCCAGCCAATTCTACATTGAAAAAGTAAAACGGCACTCCTTCTCTTCCAAGCTCTGCGGTGCGCCCTAACAGTTGTTTACCCCCACATATTGGGTATCAGCGTACTCAGGAGAAATTGCACAACAACTTTTGTGGTCTAATTTCTCCTGTTACCCTTGTGAAAATAAGAATTTGTGGGCAAAAAGATCATTTTTGTGTAAACAAAAGCGATTTTTTATTTTCACGGCTCTACGTTATAAACTTCTGTGAAGCACTTGGGGGTTCAAAGTGCTCACCACACATCTAGATAAGTTCCTTAAGGGGTCTAGTTTCCAAAATGGTGTCACTTGTGGGGAGTTTCCACTGTTTAGGCACATCAGGGGCTCTCTAAACGTGACATGGCGTCCGATCTCAATTCCAGCCAATTCTGCATTGAAAAAGTCAAACGGCGCTCCTTCACTTCTAAGTTCTGCGGTGCGCCCTAACAGTGGTTTACCCCCACATATGGGGTATTGGCGTATTCAGGAGAAATTGCATAACAAAATTTATGGTTCCATTTCTGTTTTTACACTTGTGAAAATAAAAAAAATGGTTCTGAATTAAGATGTTTGCAAAAAAAAGTTAAATGTTCATTTTTTCCTTCCACATTGTTTCAGTTCCTGTGAAGCACGTAAAGGGTTAATAAACTTCTTGAATGTGGTTTTGAGAACCTTGATGGGTGTAGTTTTTAGAATGGTGTCACACTTCATTATTTTCTATCATATAGACCCCTCAAAATGACTTCAAATGTGATGTGGTCCCTAAAAAAAAATGGTGTTGTAAAAATGAGAAATTGCTGGTCAACTTTTAACCCTTATAACTCCCTAACAAAAAAAAATTTTGTTTCCAAAATTGTGCTGATGTAAAGTAGACATGTGGGAAATGTTATTTATTAACTATTTTTTATGACATATCTCTCTGATTTAAGGGCATAAAAATACAAAGTTTGAAAACTGCAAAATTTTAAAAATTTTCGCCATATTTCCGTTTTTTTCATAAATAATCGCAAGTAATATCGAAGAAATGTTACCACTAACATGAAGTACAATATGTCACGAAAAAACAATCTCAGAATCAGCGGGATCCGTTGAAGCGTTCCAGAGTTATAACCTCATAAAGTGACAGTGGTCAGAATTGCAAAAATTGGCCTGGTCATTAAGTACCAAATTGGCTCTGTCACTAAGGGGTTAAGGGAAAGGTAATAAACAGAAAAATGCCAGAACTGTTTTTGTTGTCAACTTGCCTGGCTAAAAAAAAATGCAACAAATAATCAAATCATCATACGTACCCCAAATAAACATGTCAGCGCTCTACACAACAGCAGCCCTCCCACAGGAAAATACTGGAAAAAAAGAAATCTTTGGGATTTTTTTTTTTTTTAAACAATCTTAGGAATCATACCGACCTGGAGAATCACATTATCAGGTCATATTCTTCATACAATGAACCCCACAATGGAGGAATTGCGTTTATTCACTGCTTGCTTATGCTGCACTGCATGAGGGGTGTCCATTAACCCCTTAAGCCCCAAGGGTGGTTTGCACGTTAATGACCGGGCCAATTTTTACAATTCTGACCACTGTCCCTTTAGGAGGTTATAACTCTGGAACGGATCTTGGTGATTCTGACACTGTTTTCTCGTGACATATTGTACTTCATGACAGTGGTAAAATTTATTCAATATAACTTGCGTTTATTTGTGAAAAAAATAGAAATTTGGTGAAAATTTTGAAAATTTAGCAATTTTTCAACTTTGAATTTTTATGCCCTTAAATCACAGAGATATGTCACACAAAATAATGAATAAGTAACATTTCAAACATGTCTACTTTACATCAGAACAATTTTGGAACCAAAAGTTTTTTTGTTAGGGAGTTATAAGGGTTAAAAGTTGACCAGCAATTTCTCATTTTTACAACACCATTTTTTTTTAGGGACCACATCACATTTGAAGTCATTTTGAGGGGTCTATATGATAGAAAATAATGAAGTGTGACACCATTCTAAAAACTGCGCCCCTCAAGGTGCTCAAAACCACATTCAAGAAGTTTTGGAATGTTTAAAAAAAAAAATTAACATTTAACTTTTTTTCACAAAAAATTTACTTCAGCTCCAATTTGTTTGATTTTACCAAGGGTAACAGGAGAAAATGGACCCCAAAAGCTGTTGTACAATTTGTTCTGAGTACGCTGATACCCAATATGTGGGGGTAAACCACTGTTTGGGCGCATGGCAGAGCTCGGAAGGGAAGGAGCGCCGTTTGACTTTTCAATGCAAAATTGACTGGAATTGAGATGGGATGCCATGTTGCGTTTGTAGAGCCCCTGATGTGCCTAAACAGTGAAACCCCCCACAAGTGACACCATTTTGGAAAGTAGACCCCCTAAAGAACTTATCTAGATGTGTGGTGAGCACTTTAACCCACCCAGTGCTTCACAGAAGTTTATAATGCAGAGCCGTAAAAATAAAAAATCATATTTCTTCACAAATATGATCTTTTGCCCCTAATTTTTTATTTTCCCAAGGGTAAGAGAAGAAATTGGACCCCAAAAGTTGTTGTGCCATTTGTTCTGAGTACGCCGATACCCCACATGTGGGGGTAAACCACTGTTTGGGCGCATGGCAGAGCTCGGAAGGGAAGGAGCGCCGTTTCACTTTTCAATGCAAAATTGACTGGAATTGAGATGGGACGACATGTTCCGTTTGGAGAGCCCCTGATGTGCCTAAACATTGAAACCCCCCACAAGTGACACCATTTTGGAAAGTAGACCCCCTAAGGAACTTATCTAGATGTGTTTTGACAGCTTTGAACCCCCAAGTGTTTCACTACAGTTTATAACGCAGAGCTGTGAAAATAAAAATTATTTTTTTTTTCCCCACAAAAATTATTTTTTAGCCCCCAGTTTTGTATTTTTCCAAGGGTAACAGGAGAAATTCGACCCCAAAAGTTGTTATCCAATTTGTCCTGAGTACGCCATGTGTGGGGGGAACCACCGTTTGGGCGCACGGCAGAGCTCGGAAGGGAAGGAGGGCTGTTTGGAATGCACACTTAGATGGATTGGTCTGCAGGCGTCACGTTGCATTTGCAGAGCCCCTGATGCACCTAAATAGTAGAAACACCCCAGCAGTGACACCCTTTTGGAAAGTAGACCCCCCAAGGAACTTATCTAGATGTGTTGTGAGAACTTTAAACCCCCAAGTGTTTCACTACAGTTTATAACGCAGAGCCATGAAAATAAAAAATCATTTTTTTTCCACAAAAATTATTTTTTAGCCCCCAGTTTTGTATTTTTCCAAGGGTAACAGGAGAAATTGGACACCAAAAGTTGTTGTCCAATGAACTTATCTAGATTTGTTTTGACAGCTTTGAACCCCCAAGTGTTTCACAACACTTTATAACGCAGTCGTGAAAATAAAATTTTCCCACAAAAATGTTTTTTTAGCCCCCCCAATTTTTATTTTCCCAAGGGTAACAAGAGAAATTGGACCCCAATACTTGTTGTCCAAATTTTCCTGAGTATGCTGATACCCCATATGTTGGGGTAAACCCCTGTTTGGGCGCACTGGAGAGCTCGGGAAGGGAAGGAGCACTGTTTCACTTTTTCAACGCAGAATTGGCTGGAATTGAGATCGGACGCCATGTCGCGTTTGGAGAGCCCTGATGTGTCTAAACAGTGGAAACCCCCAATTAGAACTGAAACCCTATCCCAAACACACCCCTAACCCCAACCATAACCCTAACCACACCCCTAACCCTGACACACCCCTAACCCTAATCCCAACCGTAAATGTAATCCAAACCCTAACTTTAGCCCCAACCCTAATAGTAAAATGGAAATAAATATTTTTTTTTGTTTACCTAACTAAGGGGGTGATGAAGGGGGGTTTGATTGACTTGTATAGTGGGTTTTTTAGCAGATTTTTATGATTGGCAGCTGTCACACACTAAAAGACTTTTTATTACAAAAAAATATTTTTTGCGTTACCACATTTTGAGAGCTATCATTTTTCCATATTTTGGTCTACAGAGTCATGTGAGGTCTTGTATTTTGCGGGACGAGTTGACGTTTTTATTGGTAACATTTTCGGGCACGTGACATTTTTTGATCGCTTTTATTTTTGTGAGGCAGAATGACCAAAAACCAGCTATTCATGAATTTCTTTTGGGGGGCGTTTATACGTTGTGTTTAGCTTTTTTATTTTTTCGCTGATGATGCTGTATCGCGGCTCGTTTTTTGCGAGACAAGATGATGTTTTCAGCGGTAGCATGGATATTTATATCTGCCTTTTTGATTGCGTGTTATTCCACTTTTTGTTCGGAGGTATGATAATAAAGCGTTGTTTTTTGCCTCTTTTTTTCTTTTTACGGTGTTCACTGAAGGGGTGAACTAGTGGGACAGTTTTATAGGTTGGGTCGTTACGGACGCGGCGATACTAAATATGTGTACTTTTATTATTTTTGTTATTATTTAGATAAAGAAATGTATTTATGGGAACATTTTTTTTTCACTTTTTTACTTTGTCCAGGGGGGACATCACTGTATAGTGACAGATCGCTGATCTGACACTTTGCAGAGCACTGAGTCAGTTCAGCGATCTGACGTGCCCTGCTCCTGGCTTACCAGCGCCGGCTCTAAGCAGGCGCTTGGTAAGCCACCTCCCTGCAGGATCCGGATGTAGCCCCGCGGCCATTTTGGATTCGGGGCCTGCAGGGAGGAGACGCTCGGTACAAGGTGAGCACATCGCCTTGTACCGATCGTCTCAGGGAAGCCCGCAGGGAGCCCCCTCCCTGCGCGATGCTTCCCTATGCCCCCGAAACACTGCGATCATGTTTGATTGCAGTGTGTCGGGGGTTAATGTGCCGGGAGCGGTCCGTGACTGCTCCTGGAACATAGTGCCGGATGTCAGCTGCGATGGTCAGCTGACACCCGGCCGCGCTCCCCCCGTGAGCGCGGCCGATCGCATATGACGTACTATGATAATGTGGGCAAAACTGTAAAGCGCTGCGGAATATGTTAGCGCTATATAAAAATAAAGATTATTATTATTATTACTATCCCGTCCCTGGGAATTAAGTCCCAGGTCACCTTGACAGGATAGTACGTCATATGGGATTAAGGGGTTAAAGCAACCTCAATTAGCCGGAAAGCCAGAATTCGTGTTGCCGGCCATCCTCAGGGTGATTCACATGTCAGTATCACTTTGCAGTCATCGACAAATTGTCTCCGCACTGAGATCCTACACTTCATCCTTTCTTATCCTTTTGCAAATGCCCAGAAGTGGAGGGGAGAAGTGGCGTCACACACACTGAAAATCAATCCAGAAACCCAAAAGAAAAAAAAACGTAGAGGCGTATTTCCATCTCCAAGATCCTATCCCACCATGTAATAGGTGTAATAATATTAGAAAATGCCTTCAATAAGAATCAGTTCTTCTGATTTGCGATGTTTCTTCATGTGCAGGCATTGCAGGACCTTAGGTATCCATGGTTACGACCACTAGCAACTAGCTAACTGTCCTGCCATGCCTGCACATGAGAGAGACATAGCGAATCAGAAAAACTATACATTTATAAATGGAGGTATTTGGAATAATTATTATTATACCTACTAGATATTGGGATAGGATTTTGGAGATGGGAATACCCCTTTAAGTCAAGTTTTATTTGCAAATCTTTAAAAAAAAAAATGGTGAGAAAAATAGAAGGGAAAAGTGAAAAAAAAAAAAATCACATGAATGACGAGTTTTAAATAGTCGTGATTCTTAATCAGCCATTGGCTACTTTTCTATTGTTTCATCATTTTATTTTTTAAAGATTTGGAAATAAATATGACTTTTTAATTTTTTATTTATTTATTTGGGAGTTGCTGGATCCCTAACTCGATTTGTACTGCTACTCCACCCTGAAACCAGCTAGGACCTATCATCCCTTTCTACTTTTGGACTCAGAAGTCACACTTCAGGGGAATCAGTCATGTGAATAAAACACTATCAACCTACAGCTATGGGTTAAACTGCAGGTTAAAAGCTTATGATCCTCCCTGGCAGCGAAGGCTGATCCTGCAGTCAGTCAGAGTGGGGGCTTATACCACATGTCAGCAGCTGCTCCTCCTAGTGCTTAAAAGTGGAAACCCGCAAACTTTAAAGGGAACCTGTCACCCCAAAATTCGAGTATGAGCTGCCGCCACCAGCATCAGGGGCTTATCTACAGCATTCTGTAATGCTGTAGATAAGCCCCCGACGTAACCTGAAAGATGAGAAAAACGAGTTAGATTGTACTCACCCAGGGGCGGTCCTGGTTCGGGTCCGATGGGCGTCGTGATCCGGTCCGAGGCCTCCCATCTTCTTACGATGATGTCCTCTTCTTGTCTTCACGCTGCGGCTCCGGCGCAGGCAACAGGGCAGACAAAGTACGCCTGCGCTGGAGCAGCAGCAGGAAAAAAAGAAGAGGACGGGATCGTATGAAGCTAGGAGGCGCCGGACCCGGACCGCGACGCCCATCGGACCCAGACCGCAGCAGGACCGCCCCTGGGTGAGTATAATCTAACCTGTTTTTCTTACCTCTTAGGTTACAGAATGCTGTAGATAAGCCCCTGATGCCGGTGGGCTTAGCTCATATACGATTTTTGGGATGACAGATTCCCTTTAATATGGGCAGGCAGGTAATACGACTAGTTTAACATTTCTACCTGTATGCCCATATTAACGGTCTTGTTGAGAAATGTTATATTCTTTATGTTAATGATTTCTTTCAGGCTCCGGGGCGTGTGTTGCTGTAAGAAATCCTTGCCTCCTGTCCTCACTGCAATACTACCCCCCTCCCATGTAAGGCTACTTTCACACTAGCGTTTTCTGCAATCCGTCGTTTTGCAGAAAAAACGCATCCTGCAAAAGTGCTTGCAGGATGCGTTTTTTCCCCATAGACTTGTATTGACGACGCATTTGCGACGGATTGCCACACGTCGCATCCGTCGAGCGACCGAATGCGTCGTGCTTCTGCGGATCGTCGGGAGCAAAAAACGCTACATGTAACGTTTTTTGCTCCTGACGGACCGCTTTTTCCGACCGCGCATGCGCGGCCGGAACTCCGCCCCCACCTTACAATGTGGCAGCGGATGCGCCAGAGAAATGCATCCGCTGCCTCCATTGTGCAATGCGCTAAACGCTAGCGTCGGAATCTCTCCCCGACGCATTGCGACGGGGAGATTCCGACGCTAGTGTGAAAGAAGTCTAAGTCAGTTAAGGCCCCGGAATCCTGCACCCTGAAAAATCCATACCTCTGCCTTCCATGGGCACTGTTTTCATGAATCTTCTGTGCAGGCGACTTCAGCTCCGGTGTACACCCATAAGATGCTCTCCCCACTTCCTCCATGCATAGTCATCGCTAGGAACCATGTGTACATAGCAATGACCATGCAGGGAGGAAGTGGGGAGAGCATAAGTCGCTGGCGAATGCGTAGAAGATCCCTGAATGCAGTGCCCATAGAAGGGAGGATGAGGTACGATTTTTGAGGGAGCGCAGGATTCCGCGGCCATAACTGATATACATGGGAGGGTAGTTCTATGAGAGGAGGCAGGGTGTTTTAAGGCATCACACGCCCCAAAGCCTGGAAGGAATCATTAGCATAAAGATAGAATATAACATTTCTCAGTCAGACCATTACTATGGGCATACAGGTAGCACTAGTATAACATTTACTATTACCTGTATGCCCATAGTAATAGGTCATAAGTCCTTGGGGGGGGGGTGGGCAGATTCCCTTTAAAAATTATTTATCTTTCCTGTCTTTAAAAATTATTTTCACAATTTATACTGTGCTAACTTATAAGAAACATTACTGTTTGACATTTTTCTATTGTTATTTTTATACCACGTTCCCTCTGGATCACGCCCTCACTGGGGCCTGTGGTGCAGGTCCTGCCCTCGGGTTACCCTCCCTGAAGGTCACCACGGAGGCAGCACACGGGGGGGATTATAGCATTCAGCAGTCTCCCCATACTGCCCACTGCAGCGGAGCGTACCGGGGCACACAGGCCATTCCCGGCGTCCTCTCTCCCCCATCCCTCGCGTTCCTCTCCCGCCGCCAGACGCGCTCCTCAGCCACACCCCTGTCTGCTCCCTCACCTCCATGGCAACCCCCGGCAGAACGTCCCGCCCCTATGCCTGACGTCATCCGCGCCCGCTCCACACACTCAGACTATAGAAATCAATAACCAGCAGGGGTGTGCGATCTGATTGGACGAGGCCAGCGAACGTCGCTTCGCTGTTGGTCCCCGCCGCTGTCTATCGGCGCTGACGTCACGGAGCCACTAGGTTAGGCTGCGCCCGCTGTTTCTGAATGGGCGTGCTCGCAGCCGCGGCCTCCGTCACGTGATCTCGTTTTAATGTTTACATTCGAGGCGGGTGTAGGGGGAATCCTTTCGCCAGACGGGGGCCCGTTTCGGTTTCATTTCCCGGGAGGAGGAGGAGAGGGGACGGCCGGCCAGCGGCGCTCATGCTGCGGTCCAACCACTGACGAGAGGAGACACAGGCCTGGAGGGACCGCCTCATCCGCAGCCAGTGACCAGGGCATCGCGCCGAGCAACATGGAGGAGCTGGTGGTGGAGGTGCGGGGCTCCAATGGAGCCTTCTACAAGGTGAGGCCTGTGCATCCCGGCCGGGGCGTCCTCCACGGGCAGGGATGGCGCTCCGTGCGGGCCCGCGCTGGCTCCAGGCCTGCCGCTGCACAGAATGACTTGCACACTTCCCCTCCCTCCATTCATATTCCGTGCGTGCAGCGGGCACCGGTCCTCCCGCCTCCGGGCACCGGTCCTCCCGCCTCCGCTAGCACCTAGCATGTAACCCTCCCCTTTTAGGTTGTCCACATATATCCTGTCATCTCTATACTGGGCCGGGCATGACGCCTTTAAGGCTTTACCCTCTGGACTTAACCCACTCGTGACCAGAGGATCTGACTTTGCCTCCTGCATTTTCTGACATATTTGTATCCATCACATTCTATCTATCTGTCCCTGGGAAAGTAGGATGACAGCCAATATGGCCGCCCCGGTTAGGTAGTCACCCAGCTGTGCTCCCACTCCCAGGATCTGGTGTCCAGACCGTGAATGCACTCCCAGGGTCTCCGGACGTATCGGCTGTCATCCTACTTTCTCAGGGTCCCGTCAGTACATTTTCTAGTCATTAAACGGCCCTCTTGTTTACATTTTTTTTTTTTTTGGGGGGGGGGGAGATAACAAAGAAAATAAAACTGCTCTCGACACAGAATATGTAAAAAAACAAATCACTAAATCCGGCGCTACTCACCTACCGACACACCTAGACTCAGTGCGGGGTCAGAAAGCGGTGATCTCGCCAGAGCGCTTATGTGATTGGCTGCAGCGGTCAGGTGACTTTGAGCAGCGCTTCGTTAAACATCAGCTGCTGCTGCTGCCTGTCATTTGTTACATATCCCTTTGACATTGGTGAAGTTTTGTCCCTTTAAAGGGGTTGTTCACTTTTGGACAACCCTATATTAAAGAGGTTGTTTCCTCATCATCAAAAGGTAAAATTGCAAAGTGCTTGTTGTTAAAAATCCTCTCCATTATCTAGAACAGAGGGATATTTAATGTTATAGATGACTGCTCGTTGCCCGGGTAACCAGCAGTGGCCGATCTCCTTCACAAGGAGAGCAGTGCTTCCAAGCTCGGTCCTACAGCTTGTAAGCACTGCCCTGAAGACGGCTGGATTGCTGCGTGCGGCAAGCTTCAGTGTCACTGCTTTCTGACGCTGCGGAGGCTAAGCTGGCTTGTCCAGGATCATCGGAGAACGCAGCGTTCCGGCCAGCGGCACAGTGATGACAACTGTTCATCAAGCAGGACTGCAGCGTCCCTGTCAGGCTGGAGTGCTGACCGCAGGGTGGCGGTGCGCTCCTGACTGAGGACATAGAACAACCCTTTAAATTGCCCTTCTTTTGTGTGCCTGCAAAGTTGCGGGAAAATCAAACAGACCCCAGTGTAGTCAAAGCGGCCCACCTGCTTCACCTTCTGCTTTGCATCTGGTTTCCAACAGATTCTTTATCAAAATGAATTCCGATTTTCTGCTCATAAGATGGGATCTCCAGAGGGAGCTGAGCGTTAGTTGCATGGGTGCCCTCTGTTTTTTTTACATGGGCAGCACACCGACATATTATATTCTACTCTCAGCCCAATGTCCCCCGTCCCCCCACGGGTCGTGTGATAACTAGGGGCCACTGATGGGCTGCAGCATTCTCAGTTTTGTCCAAGTGGAAGAACAAAAACGAGGACGATGCAGCTGATCAGCAGCCACATGACATTATTTACAGGTGAAGACCGGCAGAGCGGTGGCTCCGGTTCAAGAGATAAGTATGTGTATGCATGTATATATATATATTTTTTTTTTCCAGCGCTCTAGGTCCATTGATGGGTTGTTCTGCACGTCCCGCACTGGCGCTGCTCTGAGCACTGTGTCCCTCAGAGATCTCGTGACATTATGTCATGTGAACACTGCAGCCCATCAGCAGCGGAGGAGCAGCACCTGTTCGGGAGGGAAGAATGTTGTGTTTTTGTTTTTATTTTTAGCTCATTGGGTCCATTCACAAAAGGGTTATCCTGTAATGACCGCCTCTTTCAGGGAGAATCCTTTTATAATCACACTTGTCTCTTTCCCACGTTTCCAAATAATTCCTAAATGACGCATTAGTGACAGGGTAAAGTACCCGGCCATCAGACCACTTACAGATTATGGATTCCTGACATCAAGCTTCCTGTGGACTAAATAATGCCAATGAAAGGCGACATTATTTTTCTTTGTCATTTCTGTAAAGTATAAAGTGACTCTTCCGTTGTTATGAACATTGTTTTCTGAGTCAGCTTCTACTTTCTACCTAGTACTTTGAGTGCACAAGGGTGATCTTTTCTGAATAGTCTGATAACCTCATGAGCATCCCCCTACGGTCGGGATCACACATACGTGAGATACGGCCGAGTCTCGCAGGTGAAATCCCTCCTCCGGCACTTGGGAGCGGAGCGTGCAGCTCCATGTGTTGCTGTGCGGTTGCACGCCCCGCTCCAGAGTGCCGGCGCCAGAGGAGGGATTTCACCTGCGAGACTCGGCCGTATCTCGCGTATGTGTGATCCCGGTCTACCAGTTGTAGTTTGGTTCATTTACATATGCCTAGGCCTCTGCGGCCTACCAAAGCTATATATTCATTTACCCCAAAAAATTAGTGTGATGTAACTTTTCTTGTTCTTTAGTTAATGCTTTGGAGAGTTTTTCCTAGGCACAGCTTGTTGTATAATTACAAACTATCCTTTAATCACCCTCCCCGGGTCCATCAGTGAGCCTCCACCCCTGCTCCCAGAGCCTGTTCTTGTCTGCAGCTCTGATGTTACGTCCACAGCTCTGCATCCAACCAGCAAGACATCTACACACGTCGGTACTTTATGCCACAACGCACACCGGGAGCAGCAGTGCGGACTCATCTTTGGACCCGGGGAGGGTGAGTAAAGATTGTTTGTTTTGTTTTGTTTTTTTACAGTAAACTGCATCTGAGGACCGAAAACCCTTTTACTGTAACTGCTATATTTTATAATATCATTAGTTTTTAGAACGCTTATGAAATTGCCCATAGATGGGATATGACTCTGGGAGTTGATCTAAGGGAAGGTGGAGGCTGTAGAGGTATGCTTCCAGCTTTCATTTTATTGTTTCTTTTTTTTTTCTCGAGTTATGATGCTCTTTACATTCCTGAAGGCCATTTTATATGCGCCAGTAACATGTCCTCAATCATTGCCCATGCTCATTTATGGGCTGATCAATGTCGACAGCATGCCTCCTATCGTAAACCAGGTGTGATCTGCCAGCGATACGCAAACTGTACGGGGCCCTAACGACCATATTGCCTGTCGGTCATCCTCCATACATTTGCATCGGCTTGTAAGAGCACACTTATGGACTTATTATTTTGTAGATCTTGGGTGTGAAATCTGAACTTGGGAACGGACCCTAAAAGCCATGCTTTTAAACATTTCTCCGAAGGCCGCACTACTTGGCTTTTACCTCCCTTCCAAACTATTCATATGATTGTGTAGCCCTTTAAAGGGAACCTGTCACCCCCAAAATCGATGGTGAGGTAAGCTCACCGTCATCAGGGGCTTATCTACAGCATTCTGTAATGCTGTAGATAAGTCGCCGAGAGGAGAAAAAGAGGTTAGATTATACTCACCCAGGGGCGGTCCTGCTCCGATGGGTGTCTCAGGTCCGGAACAGCGCCTCCCATCTTCTTACGATGACGTCCTCTTCTGGTCTTCACGCTGCGGCTCCGGCGCAGGCGTACTTTGTCTGCCCTGTTGAGGGCAGAGGAAAGTACTGCAGTGCGCAGGCGCCGGAAAGGTCAGAGGCCGGGCACCTGCGCACTGCAGTGCTTACCTCTGCCCTCAACAGGACAGACAAAGTACACCTGCACCTGAGCCGCGGCGTGAAGACCAGAAGAGGACATCTTGGAATGAAGATAGGAGGTGCCGGAGCGGACCTGAGACACCCATTTGACCGGACCGCAACGGGACCACCCCTGGGTTAGTATAATCTAACCTCTTTTTCTCCTCTTTCAGGTTACATCGGGGGTTTATCTACAGCATTACAGAATGCTGTAGATAAGCCCCTGATGACGGTGGGCTTACCTCACCATCGATTTTGGGGGTGACAGGTTCCCTTTAAAAGATAAGACACTTGATCCATTTATGACGTGTAAAGTGACAGGTAGTGCATTGGGGCGTGAGGATGCACTTACAGCTCCTCAGCCTCACGCTGTACTTCCTCCCTAGCAGCACCCTCCTTGGGCCGATTGATCAGTCAGTAGTCTTGTACCAGGGCAAATGACCAGTAGAAGTGCATCGCCACGTCCCAGTGCACTTCCAGACTCAACGCTAATATGCTGTTTCTTTGTACTGGAGCAGAGCTTTGGGGTCATGAAGGGATCACTTTGGTTATCCTTTAAAGGCCTACACAGTCTGGTTCCTGATTCGTTCAGATCCAAGACATCTACTTGGCCTTCTGGTACTTTGTCGGCTTATTAGTCGCTTAGTATATGTATTTCCAATGACATAGTCTAGGTTAGAAAGTGAAATCCTATTATTCTTCAGGTTCATGGCTACAGGGAGAGGATTTTGTCACAATTTTTCCAGTTTCTGCTATAGAAATGGCTACCAGTATCAATGTGCATCAGATCCATCAACCTCTGAATCCTATCCAGGAGCGAGTGGTTCCTGCACCAATAGAACAGATGTAGAGTTGTCATCAAGGCTTCCATGTGGCCAAAAAAAGGGCCCAATGAACACTACGTACATATGCTTCTTCAGAGGGGATCGGTGATCGGAGGCAATAATAGTTCCTCAATATTCATATAGATCTCATTAAAAGGATTACCATTAGTGATGAGCACATGTGCTCGGATAAGGTGTTATATGAGCATGCTCGGGTGCCAAGAGTGTCTTTTGCGTGCTCAAAAAATATGTTTTAGTCTCCGTGGCTGCATGTCTCAATGCTGTTATGCAGCCTCAACACATGCAGGGATCCTGTTTGTAAGGTAATCCCTGCATGTGTTGTGGCTGTCGAACAGCAGCTGGATATTCAGTCGCGTGGACTTGAACATATTATTCAAGCACGCCGTAGTCACTGCTAGCACCTGAGCATGCTCGTATAACACCTTATCCGAGCACGTGTGCTAATCACAAATTACATTCTGTCATCTTGCTAATCAGCCGACCATTGTTTGGGTGCTGAAAATCTGCCCCCATCAAGCTGATATTTCCAGCCCAACCTAAGCGTGGGCCAAAAGTAGTCTCTATTGTGACGGGAGTCCCGTGCTCAAGATTGATAGTTGTCCCAGTGGTCGGGCCGATCCACAAGTTATCACCTATACTTTGGATAGGTGATTATTATTAATCATGGGAAGGGACTTTTACACATTTCCTGATTTGAGCGGAAAAACTTTCCCTGAAATTAGCTGCAACAAAATCTATATCTGTAAATGTGGACTTAGTTGCATATCCAAAGCTTTTCTGAGAAATTCTGCGCAAACCATTGACATCCAGGTGGTTTAAAATCCATGCCTTATGTCAATTTTCACTGTGATTTTTTTCCAGCGAGTGGATGAAGTTTTTTTTCTAATTTGATGTATCTTCCTGGTACTGTAATATGTTACGGATTTTCTGTTCTGAAATCTAGACTTGAAAACCTCCAGCGTTTCGCCGTCACTCGACCCTAACGTAATGTTGACCTGAGCGTGTTGTGAGATGTGACTTCTATTCCGAATTTGGCCAATAAATAGGTGTAGAGTAAGGGTCTCGGATGTGCGGCACGTCTGTGCCAGGATATTGGCACATATGGTAGGTGGGCTTACGTTATAGTAACTTGGTTCTGCACATCACTAAAATGCCATTGCTCTTCTCACACCTTTTTGCACGGCCAGGTCCATTTTTGACATCTTTTTCCCATTAAAGATGGAGGAATTATTACTACTTTTTGAATTAAAGGGTCTCACAGAAGATCTATAGAGCGTTCCTTTATGCGCTTGCATGTGACTTTCTGTGGATTGTGTATGTGTTTTTTTTTCTTCTTTTTTTTTTTTTACCTATTAGAGTTTACAAGATTCTGAAATCGATTTTCGATTCGGTGGCACTTAGAATTCAATGGGCAAGTCGATTTGTCAAGTTTGATTACACTTTCGGCAAATTTAAGAGCATAATTGTCAGCTCAATTTTCCCATTGTGTTCTCTTACAAGGTTTCTGGAGAATTTAGAAATCTCTTCAATCTCTACTGTGCGCTCCCGTAATCATGTCATCCGTCCGTGCATGCCTTGTGCAATCTCTTCTCTCTCGCTTTCTTGCTGTGTATTATCTCCTTGTCGGGATGACCACTTTGCTCTGGCAGGTAGTAAAAGCAGCTAGAAAACGTCCCACATCGGTCTCTATAAAAGGGGTTTCCGGATCCACATTGTGTCTGGAGAGCCGGATTCCGGCAGAGAATGAATGGGGTGGTGGCCAGCATGTTCACAGAAGTGAATTTTGAGAGCTGTCCACATCTGTGGCTACCTCTCCAGTTGACTATCTGCCTAGATGCAGAGGCCGTAACAGCTGACAGGTAGGTGCGGGTCCTCTTCCATAGACAGAACTGGGTCCCCCCTATTAGACCTCCATCTATCAGACATTCTTACCATATCCTGTTGATGTGTCTGAGGTGAGAATACCCTTTTAACATTGATTAACAAGATGTTAGAACTGAGCCTGTCAATGCAAAATACCTGCACAACCCAAGCACAGGTGCTCGGTGCACCCTTGGTGTGGCCGAACAGTTCAGTTCACCTTCCCACCTACTTGTTTTCTATCCTTCATCCTCCACTTGCTCCTATAAAGCCAAACTTGTCAGTCTAGGAAGAGAAGGGCAGTGATAGATGGAAACAAGGAGGGGGGAAACCAAACTGTTTGGCTACACCAAGGGAACACCAAACTCATGTGCTTGGTTTGAACAGTCATTTTGTGCTGACAGTCCCTTTAAAAGTAACTTTTTCTTTCCATGTAAATAAGAAGAAATAAGAGATCTTTAAAAACAGATGTTTTGGGGTGAGCCGGGGTTTGGGGCCATTTTTGATGTAGCATCTACTACATTGAAAAGTAAAGTGGTGGTCCATTACTGTTTGATGACCTATCCTTAGGATAGTTCACCATTGTTTGATCATCAGGGGTCCGGCACTCCAGCCAATAATCTGTTATTGGTGGTGAGGCCGCCAGCAGGAAGTACTCCCTTGCGGAGCTGGACATCTTCTGGTAGTGGCTGCTGCAGGGTCCTGCCTATCCGCCTCTTATTTTAATAGCAGGTGGATGTGTAGTATTAAACCTCAGCCACTACCAGAAGACGCCCAGCTCTGCAAGCGAGTATTTCCGGTTGGCGTCCGACACCAATGACAGCTGATCGGGAGGGTGACAGGTGTCGGACCCTGGTCGATCCGATATTGATGACCTATCATAAGGATAGCATGTAGAAAAGCCACGGAGACACCATCACGTGTTTCTCAACGCAAGCAATAAATAGCCAGGTCTTTCACCGGGAAGGAACAACCACGGGAAGGGCAGCATCCAAAAGGGAAAACCACCTATGCCAAAACATGGTATCCATCCACAGACAGCTGTTTCGGGGTATTTGCCCCTTATCAGTGTGGAGTAGGAAACTGGCTATTAGGAGCAGTGCCTAGTAAAAGGACTATAAACAAAAGGATGAATGGCCTCGGGCACTGCTCCTAATAGCCAGTTTCCTACTCCACACTGATGAGGGGCAAATACCCCAAAACAGCTGTCTGTGGATGGATACCATGTTTTGGCATAGGTGGTTTTCCCTTTTGGATGCTGCCCTTCCCGTGGTTGTTCCTTCCCGGTGAAAGACCTGGCTATTTATTGCTTGCGTTGAGAAACACGTGATGGTGTCTCCGTGGCTTTTCTACATGCATTTGCATATTTCCCATAAGGGATTGGGGCAGTGTTCTGGATCACTGCGTTGAGAAACACGTGATGGTGTCTCCGCGGTGTTGGATGTTTTGATCCCCCGAGGTCATTCATCCTTTTGTTTATAGTCCTATCATAAGGATAGGTCATGAATCAAAAAGTAGTGAAGTGAACAACCTCTTTAATAGTCGTCTCTCATTTCCCATATGTGTACATGAAATGTCTTGTGAACAATGTCCCAGGCTGCGCTCACAGCAGTTTGGCAGTGACAACCATCGAGGTCTGCTGGAGATCTCTGGTTGTCATACCAGCCCATTAGCGACCCGCGGTCATGGGACACGGGCGCCGATGGGCAGGATTTCCGGCGCGCTTGCTGGAAGCCCGTGTTAAATGCCGCTGTCCGAGTTTGACATCGGCATTTAACTATTTAACAGCCGTGGGTGGATTGCGATTCCACCCGCGGTTGTTAGAGGCACATGTCAGCTGTTCAAAACAGCTGACATGTGCCGGAAAAGATGTGGGCTCAGCGCCAGACCCCACATAAAAGGGAGGGAGTCCGACAGCGGCGTACTATATTACGCCTAATGGCATAAAGGGGTTAAAGGTAACCAGTCACCAGATATTCCCCATGTATAGTATGGCCAGCGTGGTTTAGCCCTCTGCTGCAGCATTCTAGTATGGCGTATACATGTCCCCAGTCCACTCTGCAAGGCTCAAAAAAGAGCTTTTATTATACTCAGACGGTACATTCCATTGGGGATCCGGCACCTCCCCTCTTCTTACGATCATTGTCCTCCTTCCCTGCTTCATATGGATGAAGCATCTTACGTCACCCATCGTGCACAGGCACACTTCTATCTGCCCTGCCGAAGGCAGAGCAAACTACTGTAGGGCACATACATCGGGAAAGGCCAAAGAGCGCCGATGACCCGCCGGTGCATGTGCATTACAGTACTGTGCTCTGCCCTCAGCAGAGCAGAGAGAAGTGCGCCTGCGCCGGAGCGCGATGGAGGACACTGCGGATGACGTAAGATGCTTCATCCACATGAAGCAGGGAAAGGGGACAGCGATCGTAATGAGGGAGTACCAAATCCAGGTCAGAGGCATCAATCAGACCCAACCACATACAACATCTCACTAAATTAGAATATCATCAAATAGTTAATTTATTTCAGTTTTTCAATACAAAAAGTGAAACTCATATTATATAGTTAATGTGGTTGATCATTAGTGAAGAGCGAATATACTCGTTACCCGAGATTTCACGAGCACGCTCAGGTGACCTCCGAGTATTTTTTAGTGCTCTGAGATTTAGTTTTCATCACCGCAGCTGAATGATTTACATCTGTTAGCCAGCATAAGTACATGTGGGGGTTGCCTGGTTGCTAGGGAATCCCCACATGTACTTATAATTAGTCTGTATCAGTAGCTCCACAATCATGGGGAAGATTGCTGACTTGGCAGATGTCCAGAAGGCAGTCACTGACACACTCCACAAGGAGGGTACGCCACAAAAGGTCATTGCTAAAGAAGCCGGCTGTTCAGAGTGCTGTATCCAAGCATATTACGGGAAGGTTGAGTGGAAGGAAATAGTGTGGTAGAAAAAAGGTGCACAAGCAACCATGATAACACCAACCTTGAAAAGTTTAAGAAAAGGTCATTCAAAAATTTTAGGGAGATTCACAAGGAGTGGACTGCTGCTGGAGTCATTGCTTCAAGAGCCACCACACACACAGATGTATCCAGGACATGGGCTACAAGTGTCGCATTCCTTGTGTCAAGCCACTCATGACCAATAGACAACGTCTTACCTGTGCCCAGGAGAAAAATAACTGGACTGTTGCTCAGTGGTCTAAGGTGTTGTTATCAGATGAAAGTAAATTTTGCATTTCATTTGGAAATCAAGGTCCCAGAGTCTGGAGGAAGAGTGGAGAGACCACAATCCAAGCTGCCTGAGGTCTAGTGCAGTGGTCCCCAACTCCAGGCCTCGAGGGCCGCCAACCGTGCAGGTTTTCAGGATTTCCTTAGTATTGCACAGGGGTTGGAATCATCACCTGTGCAGATGATCACATTACCACCGATGCAATACTAAAGAAATCCTGAAAACCTGCACTGTTGGCGGCCCTCGAGGCCTGGAGTTGGGGACCCCTGGTCTAGTGTAAAGTTTCCACAATCAATGATGGTTTGGGAGCCATATCATCTGCTGGTGTAGGTCCACTGTGTTATCAAGACTAAAGTCAGCGCAGCCATCTACCAGGAAATTTTACAGCACTTCATGCTTCCCACTGCCGACAAGCTTTATGGAGATGGAAATGTAATTCTCCAGCAGGACTTGGCCCCTGTCCACACTGCCAAAAGTACCAATACCTGGTTTACAAACACCAGTATCACTGTGCTTGATTGGCAGCAAACTCGCCTGACCTTAACCCCATAGAGAATCTATGGAATATTGTCAAGAGGAAGATGAGACACCAGACCCAACAATGCAGACAAGCTGAAGGCTGCTATCAAAGCAACCTGGGCTTCCATAACACCTCAGCAGTGCCACAGGCTGATTGCCCCAATGCCACGCGCATTGATGCAGTAATTGATGCAAAAGGAGCCCCGACCAAGTATTGAGTGCATTTACTGAACATACATTTCAGTAGGCCAACTTTTCGGATTTTAAAATAATTTTCAAGCTGGTGTTATAAAGAACTAGATGGTGGCCTGATTCTAACGCATCGGGTATTCTAGAATATGCATGTCCACGCAGTATATTGCAGTATATTGCCGTATATTGCCCAGCCCACGCAGTATATTGCCCAGCCACGTAGTATATTGCACAGTGACAGAGTATACAGCACAGAGCCATGTAGTATACAGACTTAAAATAAACATATACTCACCATCCGTTGAAGTCCTGGCCCTGTGTGCGGTGCACGCGGCAGCTTCCGGTCCCAGGGTTGGTATGGGCGCAGGGCCTGTGATGATGTCGCGGTCACATGATTGTGACGTCATGGCAGGTCCTTGTCGCATACCATCCTTGCCACCGGAACCTGCCGCTTGCATGGAAAGGTTACCGGAGTGTCGCGAGAAGCGGGAAAGGTGCCGGAATGTGAGTAATATGATGATTTTTTATTTTTTTAATTATTTTTAACATTAGATCTTTTTACTATTGAGGCTGCATAGGCAGCCTCAGTAGTAAAAAAAGTTGGTCACACAGGGTTAATAGCAGCGTTAATGGAGTGCGTTACACCGTGGCATAACGCGGTCCATTAGCGCTGCCATTAACCCTGTGTGAGCGCTGACTGGAGGGGAGTATGGAGCGGGCACTGACTGCAGGGAGGAAGGAGCGGCCATGTTGCCGCCGGACTGTGCCCGTCGCTGAATGGTTGTGGCAGTGGTCGTGGGCGTTTTGCCACAACCAATCAGCGATTTCTATTCCATGACAGACAGAGGCTGCGACCAATGAATATCCGTGACAGAAAGAAAGACAGACAGACAGAAGGACAGAAAGACGGAAGTGACCCTTAGACAATTATATAGTAGATTCTAATTTACTGAGATAACGACTTTGGGGTTTTCATTGGCTGTAAGCCGTAATCATCGACATTAACAGAAATAAACAGTTGAAATAGATCACTCTGTAATGACTCTATTTAATAAGGAAAACAGAAAACATTGGAGTCCGGTTCAACAGGACTGGATTTTCCTTTTCTTTTTCATGAGTAATGCTGCTTAGTGCAGTCGAAACGCGTTGACTGGGTCATGTCAACCATGTAAATTTTTTTCTTTTGTATGCACTATATTTTCTTTTGAAAATGAAAAGGAAAATCCAGTCCTGTTGAGCCGGACTCCAATTTTTTCTATTTTCCTTGATGTGAGGCCAGGGCGAGCTGGTGTCTGAGCCCCAGGTGCATAGAGCTACTAGGTGAGCTGCAATCAAGTTTTTATGACTATATAATATGAATTTCACTTTTTGTATTGAAGAACTGAAAAAAACTAACTTTTTGATGCTATTCTAATTTGGTGAGATGCACTTGTAGTTTGTACATATAATACAAGGTCTTTTTGCCTTGCAGAGAGGATTGAGGACATGTGTACTGCATTCTACTATGCTGCAACAGGCTGGAAGATTCTGGCTGTACTTTATAAGGGGAAAACCTGGGGACAGGTTCACTTTAATGAAATCAACTCTAAGGAGCATAAAAATTAAAGAGCTAATCATCTGCAGCCAATTCACAAGCACGCTTCCTTGTGCACTCAGAATATTCAATAAGGAAACATATCAAAGTCCATCAAAAATCAAATTTTATTGGTTTTTATTGTGCACAAAGGAAAGAGGGGAAATGGCAACAACCTCACAAAAGTATATAGTGGTCTAGAAAGCCGTGGTTAATCAGAGGTTATGTTTGACTTTAAATGGAATCTGTCAGCAAGATTTTGCAGTGTAATATGTCAGCAGCATGATGTAGGTAAAGTGACCCTGATCCCAGAGATGCATCACTTAGTTTGCTGGGTACCACAATTATGACAGCGTCACATTTTTCTATGCTGCAGATCTAGCAGCGGTCAGAATGTTGAGCCCTTTGTAAACCTGCCTACACCATTGATTAGAATCTTTCTGTGCACATTGTACAGTGACAAAAAGCTGCTAATAAGTGGTGGGGGTGTGGACTAGAAGGCAGGAGGCAGTTTGTCCTGTAATGATAATCTCCTGCTGATAAAACACTGACTGTATTGGAACAGCAAAACATAGCCTAGTAAGTAAAACACCATTCAAATCAAGGTGTCTTAGAGTATGTGCACATGTTGCGGATTTGGCCCTGCGGATCTGCAGCAGTTTTCCATGCGGTGTACAGTTCCCGTGGTTGTTAGAGGCACATGTCAGCTGTTCAAAACAGCTGACATGTGCCAGAAAAGATGTGGGCTCAGCGCCGGACCCCACATAAAAGGGAGGGAGTCCGACAGCGGCTGTTGTGAATTCTGTGGCCAAGCTCCCTCCTGTGGATGAGTGGTACTGCGGCTTCTGAGTTTCCTTCCTCAGGTGATGAGGTTGTCGTTAGGTGCTGCTCTATTTAACTCCACCTGGTGCTTTGATCCTGGCCTCCAGTCAATGTTCTAGTATTGGTCTTGCTTCCTCCTGGATCGTTCCTGTGGCCTGTCTATCCTGCATAAGCTAAGTTTTGCTTGTGTTATTTTTTGTTTGCTATTTTTTCTGTCCAGCTTGCTATATTGGTTTTTCTTGCTTGCTGGAAGCTCTGAGACGCAGAGGGAGCACCTCCGTACCGTTAGTTGGTGCGGAGGGTCTTTTTGCCCCTCTGCGTGGTTGTTTGTAGGTTTTTGTGTTGACCGCAAAGCTATCTTTCCTATCCTCGGTCTATTCAGTAAGTCGGGCCTCACTTTGCTAAATCTATTTCATCTCTGTGTTTGTATTTTCATCTTACTCACAGTCATTATATGTGGGGGGCTGCCTTTTCCTTTGGGGACTTTCTCTGAGGCAAGGTAGACTTATTTTTCTATCTTCAGGGCTAGTTAGTTTCTCAGGCTGTGCCGAGTTGCATAGGGAGCGTTAGGCGCAATCCACGGCTACCTCTAGTGTGGTGTGTTAGGATTAGGGATTGCGGTCAGCAGAGTTTCCACGTCTCAGAGCTCGTCCTATGTTTTTGGTAAATATCAGGTCACTTTGTGTGCTCTGAACTTCAATGTCCATTGTGGTTCTGAATTACCTGTTCATAACAGTACTGGAGGTCCAAAGTACTAATGCTTCTCAATAGAGGGAAAAGAGAAGTTCTGAGACCATTTTTTATTCTTTGCACTGTGTTCTGTCTTTCTTTTCCCCTGTTCTCTTTGATGGATAATCTCGCTATAAATGTACAGAATATTCAAGATTTAGTGGTTCAGAATCCTATGTTAGAACCTAAAATTCCTATTCCTGAGTTATTTTCTGGAGATAGAGCTAAGTTTTTGAATTTTAAAAATAATTGTAAACTATTTCTGGCTTTGAAACCCCGCTCCTCTGGTGACCCAGTTCAACAAGTTAAGATCATTATTTCTTTATTACGTGGTGACCCTCAAGACTGGGCATTTTCCCTTGCGCCAGGAGATCCTGCATTATGTAATATTGATGCGTTTTTTCTGGCGCTCGGATTGCTGTACGACGAACCAAATTCAGTGGATCAGGCAGAGAAAAATTTGCTGGCTCTGTGTCAGGGTCAGGATGAGATAGAGATTTATTGTCAGAAGTTTAGAAAGTGGTCCGTGCTCACTCAATGGAATGAATGTGCGGTGGCAGCTATTTTCAGAAAGGGTCTCTCTGAAGCCCTTAAGGATGTCATGGTGGGATTTCCTATGCCTGCTGGTCTGAATGAGTCTACGTCTTTGGCCATTCAGATCGGTCGACGCTTGCGCGAGCGTAAATCTGTGCACCATTTGGCGGTATTATCTGAGCATGAACCTGAGCCTATGCAGTGCGATAGGACTTTGACCAGAGCTGAAAAGCAGGAACACAGACGTCAGAATGGGCTGTGTTTCTACTGTGGTGATTCCACTCATGCTATCTCCGATTGTCCTAAGCGCACTAAGCGGTTCGCTAGGTCTGCCACCATTGGTACGGTACAGTCGAAATTTCTTTTGTCCGTTACTTTGATCTGCTCTTTGTCTTCCTATTCTGTCATGGCATTTGTGGATTCAGGCGCTGCCCTGAATTTGATGGACTTGGAGTTTGCTAGGCGCTGTGGGTTTGTCTTGGAGCCCTTGCAGTGTCCTATTCCATTGAGAGGAATTGATGCTACGCCTTTGGCCAAGAATAAGCCTCAGTATTGGACCCAGCTGACCATGTGCGTGGCTCCTGTGCACCAGGAGGATATTCGCTTTCTGGTGTTGCATAATCTGCATGATGTGGTCGTGTTGGGGTTGCCATGGCTACAAGTCCATAACCCAGTATTAGATTGGAAATCAATGTCTGTGTCCAGCTGGGGTTGTCAGGGGGTACATGGTGATGTTCCATCTCTGTCTATCTCATCATCCACCCCTTCTGAGGTCCCAGAGTTTTTGTCTGATTACCGGGATGTATTCGATGAGCCCAAGTCCAATGCCCTACCTCCGCATAGGGATTGTGATTGTGCTATCGATATGATTCCTGGTAGTAAGTTTCCTAAGGGTCGACTGTTTAATTTATCTGTACCTGAGCACGCCGCTATGCGGAGTTACGTGAAGGAGTCTTTGGAGAAGAGTCATATTCGCCCGTCATCGTCGCCATTGGTAGCGGGGTTCTTTTTTGTGGCCAAGAAGGATGGTTCGCTGAGACCTTGTATTGATTACCGCCTTCTAAATAAAATTACGGTCAAATTTCAGTACCCCTTGCCGCTGCTGTCTGATTTGTTTGCTCGGATTAAGGGGGCTAGTTGGTTTACCAAGATAGATCTTCGTGGTGCGTATAATCTTGTGCGTATTAAACGGGGCGATGAATGGAAAACAGCATTTAATACGCCCTAAGGCCATTTTGAGTACCTGGTTATGCCATTCGGACTTTCTAATGCTCCATCAGTGTTTCAGTCCTTTATGCATGACATCTTCCGAGAGTACCTGGATAAATTCCTGATTGTATACTTGGATGATATTTTGGTCTTCTCGGATGATTGGGAGTCTCATGTGAAGCAGGTCAGAATGGTGTTCCAGGTCCTGCGTGCTAATTCTTTGTTTGTGAAGGGGTCAAAGTGTCTCTTTGGTGTTCAGAAGATTTCATTTTTGGGGTTCATTTTTTCTCCTTCTACTATCGAGATGGACCCTGTTAAAGTTCAGGCTATTTATGATTGGACTCAGCCAACATCTCTGAAGAGTCTGCAGAAGTTCCTGGGCTTTGCTAATTTTTATCGTCGCTTCATCGCTAATTTTTCTAGCATTGCTAAACCGTTGACTGATTTAACCAAGAAGGGTGCTGATGTGGTCAATTGGTCTTCTGATGCTGTGGAAGCTTTTCAGGAGTTGAAGCGTCGTTTTTCTTCTGCCCCTGTGTTGTGCCAACCAGATGTTTCGCTTCCGTTCCAGGTCGAGGTTGATGCTTCTGAAATTGGAGCAGGGGCTGTTTTGTCGCAGAGAAGTTCTGATTGCTCGGTGATGAAATCATGCGCCTTCTTTTCCAGGAAATTTTCGCCTGCTGAGCGAAATTATGATGTTGGCAATCGAGAGTTGCTAGCCATGAAGTGGGCATTCGAGGAGTGGCGTCATTGGCTTGAAGGAGCTAAGCATCGCGTGGTGGTCTTGACTGATCACAAAAACTTGACTTATGTCGAGTCTGCCAAACGGTTGAATCCTAGACAGGCTCGTTGGTCGCTGTTTTTCTCCTGTTTTGACTTTGTGGTTTCGTACCTTCCGGGCTCTAAAAGTGTGAAGGCGGATGCCCTGTCTAGGAGTTTTGTGCCCGATTCTCCGGGTTTGCCTGAGCCGGCGGGTATTCTCAAAGAGGGGGTAATTTTGTCTGCCATCTCCCCTGATTTGCGGCGGGTGCTGCAAAAATTTCAGGCTAATAAACCTGACCGTTGCCCAGCGGAGAAACTGTTTGTCCCTGATAGGTGGACGAATAAAGTTATCTCTGAGGTTCATTGTTCGGTGTTGGCTGGTCATCCTGGAATCTTTGGTTCCAGAGATTTGGTGGCTAGATCCTTTTGGTGGCCGTCTCTGTCGCGGGATGTGCGTTCTTTTGTGCAGTCCTGTGGGATTTGTGCTCGGGCTAAGCCCTGCTGTTCTCGTGCCAGTGGGTTGCTTTTGCCCTTGCCGGTCCCGAAGAGGCCTTGGACACATATCTCTATGGATTTTATTTCGGATCTCCCCGTCTCTCAAAGAATGTCGGTCATTTGGGTGGTTTGTGATCACTTCTCTAAGATGGTCCATTTGGTTCCCTTGTCTAAATTGCCTTCCTCCTCTGATTTGGTGCCGTTGTTTTTCCAGCATGTGGTTCGTTTACATGGCATTCCAGAGAACATCGTTTCTGACAGAGGTTCCCAGTTTGTTTCGAGGTTTTGGCGAGCCTTTTGTGCTAGGATGGGCATTGATTTGTCTTTTTCCTTGGCTTTCCATCCTCAGAAAAATGGCCAGACTGAACGAACCAATCAGACCTTGAAAACATATCTGAGATGCTTTGTTTCTGCTGATCAGGTTGATTGGGTGTCCTTTTTGCCTTTGGCTGAGTTCGCTCTTAATAATCGGGCCAGCTCGGCTACTTTGGTTTTGCCGTTTTTCTGCAATTCTGGGTTCCACCCTCGTTTCTCTTCAGGGCAGGTTGAGTCTTCGGACTGTCCTGGTGTGGATACTGTGGTGGATAGGTTGCAGCAGATTTGGACTCATGTAGTGGACAATCTGACTTTGTCCCAGGAGAAGGCTCAACGTTTCACTAACCGCAGGCGCTGTGTGGGTCCCCGACTTCGTGTTGGGGATTTGGTTTGGTTGTCATCTCGTTATATTCCTATGAAGGTTTCCTCTCCTAAATTTAAGCCTCGTTTCATTGGTCCATATAGGATTTCTGAGGTTCTTAATCCTGTGTCTTTTCGTTTGACTCTTCCAGCTTCTTTTTCCATCCATAACGTGTTCCATAGGTCATTGTTGCGGAGATACGTGGCACCTGTGGTTCCATCTATTGATCCTCCTGCTCTGGTTTTGGTTGAAGGGGAATTGGAGTATATAGTGGAGAAGATTTTGGATTCTCGTGTTTCGAGACGGAAACTCCAGTATCTGGTTAAGTGGAAAGGTTATGGTCAGGAAGATAATTCCTGGGTCTTTGCCTCTGATGTCCATGCTGCCGATCTGGTTCGTGCCTTTCATGTGGCTCATCCTGGTCGGCCTGGGGGCTCTGGTGAGGGTTCGGTGACCCCTCCTCAAGGGGGGGGGGGGTTACTGTTGTGAATTCTGTGGCCAAGCTCCCTCCTGTGGATGAGAGTGGTACTGCGGCTTCTGAGTTTCCTTCCTCAGGTGCTGAGGTTAAGTCGTTAGGTGCTGATCTATTTAACTCCACCTGGTGCTTTGATCCTGGCCTCCAGTCAATGTTCTAGTATTGGTCTTGCGTCCTCCTGGATCGTTCCTGTGGCCTGTCTATCCTGCATAAGCTAAGTTTTGCTTGTGTTATTTTTTGTTTGCTATTTTTTCTGTCCAGCTTGCTATATTGGTTTTTCTTGCTTGCTGGAAGCGCTGAGACGCAGAGGGAGCACCTCCTTACCGTTAGTCGGTGCGGAGGGTCTTTTTGCCCCTCTGCGTGGTTGTTTGTAGGTTTTTGTGTTGACCGCAAAGCTATCTTTCCTATCCTCGGTCTATTCAGTAAGTCGGGCCTCACTTTGCTAAATCTATTTCATCTCTGTGTTTGTATTTTCATCTTACTCACAGTCATTATATGTGGGGGGCTGCCTTTTCCTTTGGGGACTTTCTCTGAGGCAAGGTAGGCTTATTTTTCTATCTTCAGGGCTAGTTAGTTTCTCAGGCTGTGCCGAGTTGCATAGGGAGCGTTAGGCGCAATCTACGGCTACCTCTAGTGTGGTGTGTTAGGATTAGGGATTGCGGTCAGCAGAGTTTCCACGTCTCAGAGCTCGTCCTATGTTTTTGGTAAATATCAGGTCACTTTGTGTGCTCTGAACTTCAATGTCCATTGTGGTTCTGAATTACCTGTTCATAACAAGCGGCGTACTATTACGCCTAATGGCATAAAGGGCTTAAAGTTAAACCTATGGAAAACCAAATCCACAGTGCACATGCTGCGGAAAATACCGCGCGGAAACGCTATGGTTTATTTTTCGCGGCATGTCAATTCTTTTTGCGGATTCCGCAGCGTTTTACACCTGTTCCATAATAGGAATCCGCAGGTGTAAAAACGCGCAGGTGGAATCCGCACAAAATCTGCACTAAATTCTGGGTGAATCCTCAGGTAAAAAGCAGGGTGTTTTACCTGCAGATTCTGCGCCGAAAAATCCGCGCCGTGTGCACATAGCCTAACTCTACATCATGCTGCTCTCGAGTATTACGTAGTACAAATCTGCTGACGGATTCCCTTTAAGTCATAAATTTGTTTATGGGGAGCACAGGTCAACATTCTTGTGCCTATAGGCTTTAACCCCTTCATGACCCAGCCTATTTTGACCTTAAAGACCTTGCCATTTTTTGCAATTCTGACCAGTGTCCCTTTATGAGGTAATAACTCAGGAACGCTTCATTGGATCCTAGCGGTTCTGAGATTGTTTTTTTCGTGACATATTGGGCTTCATGTTAGTGGTAAATTTAGGTCAATAAATTCTGTGTTTATTTGTGATAAAAACGGAAATTTGGTGAAAATTTTAAAAATTTCGCAATTTTCACACTTTGAATTTTTATTCTGTTAAACCAGAGAGTTATGTGACACAAAATAGTTAATAAATAATATTTCCCACACGTATACTTTACATCAGCACAATTTTGGAAACAAAATTTTTTTTTTGCTAGGAAGTTATAAGGGTTAAAATTTGACCAGCGATTTCTCATTTTTACAACGAAATTTACAAAACCATTTTTTTTAGGGACCACCTCACATTTGAAGTCAGTTTGAGGGGTCTATATGGCTGAAAATACCCAAAAGTGACACCATTCTAAAAACTGCACCCCTCAAGCTGCACAAAACCACATTCAAGAAGTTTATTAACCCTTCAGGTGCTTCACAGCAGCAGAAGCAACATGGAAGGAAAAAATGAACATTTAACTTTTTAGTCACAAAAATGATTTTTCAGCAACAATTTTTTTTATTTTCCCAATAGTAAAAGGAGACACTGAACAACGAAAGTTGTTGTCCAATTTGTCCTGAGTACGCTGATACCTCATATGTGGGGGTAAACCACTGTTTGGGCGCACGGCAGGGCTTGGAAGGGAAGGAGCGCCATTTGACTTTTTGAATGAAACCCTCGGGTGTTTCACAAATTGATCCGTAAAAATGAAAAAGTACTTTTTTTTTCACAAAAAATTTCTTTTCGCCTCAATTTTTTCATTTTCACATGGGCAATAGGATAAAATGGATCCTAAAATTTGTTGAGCAATTTCTCCCGAGTACGCCGATACCTCATATGTGGGGGTAAACCACTGTTCGGGCACACGGCAGGGCTTGGAAGGGAAGGAGCGCCATTTGACTTTTTGAATGAAAAATTGGCTGCACTCTTTAGCGGACACCATGTCGCGTTTGGAGAGCCCCTGTGTGCCTAAACATTGGAGCTCCCCCACAAGTGACCCCATTTTGGAAACTAGACCCCCCAAGGAATTTATCTAGATGCATACTGAGCACTTTAAACCCCCAGGTGCTTCACAGAAGTTTATAATGCAGAGCCATGAAAATAAAAAATAATTTTTCTTTTCTCAAAAATGATTTTTTAGCCTGGAATTTCCTATTTTGCCAAGGGTAATAGGAGAAATTGGACCACAAATGTTGTTGTCCAGTTTGTCCTGAGTACGCAGATACCCCATATGTGGGGGTAAACCACTGTTTGGGCGCACGGCAGGGCTCAGAAGGGAAGGCACGCCATTTGGCTTTTTAAATGGAAAATTAGCTCCAATCATTAGCGGACACCATGTCACATTTGGAGAGCCCCTGTTTGCCTAAACATTGGAGATCCCCCACAAATGACCCAATTTTGGAAACTAGACCCCCAAAGGAACTAATCTAGATGTGTGGTGAGCACTTTGAACCCCCAAGTGCTTTACAGAAGTTTATAACGCAGAGCCGTGAAAATAAAAAATCATTTTTCTTTCCTCAAAAATGATGTTTTAGCAAGCAATTTTTTATTTTCTCAAGGGTAACAGGAGAAATTGGACCCCAGTAATTGTTGCGCAGTTTGTCCTGAGTATGCTGGTACCCCATATGTGGGGGTAAACCACTGTTTGGGCACACGTCAGGGCTCGGAAGTGAGGGAGCACCATTTGTCTTTTTGAATACAAGATTGGCTGGAATCAATGGTGGCGCCATGTTGCGTTTGGAGACCCCCTGATGTGCCTAAACAGTGGAAACCCCTCAATTCTGACGCCAACACACCCCTAACCCTTATCCCAACTGTAGCCGTAACCCTAATCACAACCCTAACCCCAACACACCCCTAACCACAACCCTAATTCCAACCCAACCCTAACCCTAAGGCTATGTGCCAACGTTGCGGATTCGTGTGAGATATTTCTGCACCATTTTTGAAAAATCCGCGGGTTAAAAGCACTGCGTTTTACCTGCGGATTTACCGCGGATTGCCATTGTTTTTTGTGCGGATTTCACCTGTGGATTCCTATTGAGGAACAGGTGTAAAACGCTGTGGAATCCGCACAAAGAATTGACATACTGCGGAAAATACAAAGCAGCGTTTCCGCGTGGTATTTTCCGCACCATGGGCACAGCGGATTTGGTTTTCCATATGTTTACATGGTACTGTAAACGTGATGGAACACTGCTGCGGATCCGCAGCCAAATCCGCACCGTGTGCACATAGCCTAATTCTAAAGGTATGTGCACACGCTGCGGAAAACGCTGCGGATCCGCAGCAGTTTCCCATGAGTTTACAGTTCAATGTAAACCTATGGGAAACAAAAATCGCTGTACACATGCTGCGGAAAAACTGCACGGAAACGCAGCGGTTTACATTCCGCAGCATGTCACTTCTTTCTGCGGATTCCGCAGCGGTTTTACAACTGCTCCAATAGAAAATCGCAGTTGTAAAACCGCAGTGAAATGCGCAGAAAAACCGCGGTAAATCCACAGCGGTTTAGCACTGCGGATTTATCAAATCCTCTGCGGAAAAATCCGCAGAGGACCAGAATACGTGTGCACATCCCGAACCCTAACCCTAACCCTAACCCTAACCCTAGTTCTTACCCCAACCTTAGTGGAAAAAAAAAAAATCTTTATTTTTTTTTTATTGTCCCTACCTATGGGGGTGACAAAGGGGGGGGGGGGTCATTTACTATTTTTTTTATTTTGATCACTGAGATAGGTTATATCTCAGTGATCAAAATTCACTCTGGAACGAATCTGCCGGCCGGTTGATTCGGCGGGCGCATGTGCACATGCGCCCGCCATTTTGGAAGATGGCGGCGCCCAGGAAAGAAGACGGACGGACCCCGGGAGGCTCGGTAAGTATAAGGGGGGGAAGGTCAGGGCACGGGGGGGCGTCGGAGCACGGGCGGGTGGATCGGAGCATGGGGGGGTGGATCGAAACACGGTGGGGTGGATTGGAGCACGGGGTGGGGGATCGCTGTGCGGGGGGTGGATCGGAGCACGGGGGGGATCGCTGTGCGGGGGTGGGGATCGGAGTGCGGGGGGGGTTTGATTGGAGCACGGGGTGTGATTGGAGCACGGGGGAGCGGACAGGAGGACGGGGGAGCGGAGCACAGGACGGAGGGGAGCGGACCACAGATCGGAGGGCTGCGGGGGGATCGGTGGGGTGGGGTGGGTGCACATAAGTGTTTCCAGCCATGGCCGATGATATTGCAGCATCGGCCATGGCTGGATTGTAATATTTCACCAGTTTTTTAGGTGAAATATTACAAATCGCTCTGATTGGCAGTTTCACTTTCAACAGCCAATCAGAGTGAAGCCACCCCCCCTGGGCTAAACTACCACTCCCCCTGTCCCTGCAGATCGGGTGAAATGGGAGTTAACCCTTTCACCCGATCTGCAGGGACGCGATCATTCTGTGACACAGCATATGCGTCACAGGTCGGATTGGCACCGACTTTCATGACGCATACGCTGTGTCACAGGTCGGGAAGGGGTTAAGTCTCCTCATCTCCGCACGCGTAAGATGTCACTCTCTGTAAGGAGTAACGATACTTATTGGATCCCGGTCAGACACCTCTCGCACAGCCACACCAGATCTCCACTTTGCACTGATGAGGGGCAGTACCCCGAAACAGTGTCTGCAAATTGAGATTTTGGTTTTGGCTTTTATCCTGAGTCACGTGACAAGTCTCGTTAATGGGTCGACATTGACTGTTAGGATTGCTACTTCCAATAGGTGGCACTAGAGTTCTATTCTTCTATCTCTTTGAAGAGACAATTTGCATAATGTGGAGTTTGGCATATTTAAATACTATAATTGGCAAAAGAAAATTTTAATTGTGTATTTTATTTTTTTTTTAATCTTATTTAGCACAGTTGCGGAAAAACCTTTTAAAAATGTTTAAGCCACTTCTAAGTAAAGTGAGATTGTGTCTGATTTAATTTATTTTTTTCTAGGAAATTTTTTTTGTTGCATTTTAACCCCTTCACGACATGCGCCATACATGTACTGCGCATGTAATGTCCGTCCCTTTGATGTGGCCTGCCCCGCTTAGCCCACATCTTTCCCGGAACATGTCAGCTGTTCCCGGCACATGTCACGATCCACTTGCGGCTGTTAACTAGTTAAATGCCGCTGTCAATCTCTGACAGCAATATTTTACGTTCGCTTCCAGCAAGTGCGCCGGAAATCTCGCCAATCGGTGACCCGTCACATGATCGCACATGATCGGGTTGGTATGGCTATGGTTCTCACTGCTGGATTGTTATGAACACCGCTCGGTGGACGGTGCTCATAGCAAGTGAGCAATTCTGATACATACAGGCGATCTGATTATCGCCTGTATGTAGCAGAGCCAATCGGATTATGGCAGCTTCTAGTCTCCCATGGAGACTATTTAAGCATGTGAAAAATTTAAAAAAAAATAAATAAATATATAAAATTTCAAATCACCCCGCTTTTGCCCTAAAAAAACATACAGGTCCTTCTCAAAAAATTAGCATATAGTGTTAAATTTCAATATTTACCATAATGTAATGATTACAATTAAACTTTCATATATTATAGATTCATTATCCACCAACTGAAATTTGTCAGGTCTTTTATTGTTTAATACTGATGATTTTGGCATACAACTCCTGATAACCCAAAAAACCTGTCTCAATAAATTAGCATATCAAGAAAAGGTTCTCTAAACGACCTATTACCCTAATCTTCTGAATCAACTAATTAACTCTAAACACATGCAAAAGATACCTGAGGCTTTTATAAACTCCCTGCCTGGTTCATTACTCAAAACCCCCATCATGGGTAAGACTAGCGACCTGACAGATGTCAAGAAGGCCATCATTGACACCCTCAAGCAAGAGGGTAAGACCCAGAAAGAAATTTCTCAACAAATAGGCTGTTCCCAGAGTGCTGTATCAAGGCACCTCAATGGTAAGTCTGTTGGAAGGAAACAATATGGCAGAAAACGCTGTACAACGAGAAGAGGAGACCGGACCCTGAGGAAGATTGTGGAGAAGGACCGATTCCAGACCTTGGGGAACCTGAGGAAGCAGTGGACTGAGTCTGGTGTGGAAACATCCAGAGCCACCGTGCACAGGCGTGTGCAGGAAATGGGCTACAGGTGCCGCATTCCCCAGGTAAAGCCACTTTTGAGCTACAGAGAAGCAGCACTGGACTGTTGCTAAGTGGTCCCAAGTACTTTTTTCTGATGAAAGCAAATTTTGCATGTCATTCGGAAATCAAGGTGCCAGAGTCTGGAGGAAGACTGGGGAGAAGGAAATGCCAAAATGCCTGAAGTCCAGTGTCAAGTACCCACAGTCAGTGATGGTGTGGGGTGCCATGTCAGCTGCTGGTGTTGGTCCACTGTGTTTCATCAAGGGCAGGGTCAATGCAGCTAGCTATCAGGAGATTTTGGAGCACTTCATGCTTCCATCGGCTGAAATGCTTTATGGAGATGAAGATTTCATTTTTCAGCACGACCTGGCACCTGCTCACAGTGCCAAAACCACTGGTAAATGGTTTACTGACCATGGTATTACTGTGCTCAATTGGCCTGCCAACTCTCCTGACCTGAACCCCATAGAGAATCTGTGGGATATTGTGAAGAGAAAGTTGAGAGACGCAAGACCCAACACTCTGGATGAGCTTAAGGCCGCTATTGAAGCATCCTGGGCCTCCATAACATCTCAGCAGTGTCACAGGCTGATTGCCTCCATGCCACGCCGCATTGAAGCAGTCATTTCTGCCAAAGGATTCCCGACCAAGTATTGAGTGCATAACTGAACATTATTATTTGATGTTTTTTTTGTTTGTTATTAAAAAACACTTTTATTTGATTGGATGGGTGAAATATGCTAATTTATTGAGACAGGTTTTTTGGGTTATCAGGAGTTGTATGCCAAAATCATCAGTATTAAAACAATAAAAGACCTGACAAATTTCAGTTGGTGGATAATATATGAAAGTTTAATTGTAATCATTACATTATGGTAAATAATGAAATTTAACACTATATGCTAATTTTTTGAGAAGGACCTGTACACATATGTGGTATCGCTGTGTTCAGAATCGCCCGATCTATCAATATAAAAAAAAAATTAACCCGATAGTTAAACGGTGTAGCGAAAAAAAAAAAAAAGTTAAAATGCCAGAATTCTTATTTTTTTTTTTTGGTTGCCGGCATAACTGCATTAAAGCTATTTTCACATTCGCGTCTTTGGACGCAGCGTCGTGGACGCAACGCACGAAAGACGCAAGTAAAACGCAGGCATTTTTGACGCATGCGTTCAACCTATTTTTATATATATAGGGTCTTTTCAGTGTCTCTATTTTTTAAGTAAAGAACGCATGCGTCGTACAACGCACAACGCAAGTACTTGCGTCTTCTACATTGCCAATACACTTCAATGGAGTTTTTGACGCATCGACAACGCAAATGCAACGCAAGTGCGATGCATGCGTTTTTTAAAAAAATTTTGGACGCAAAAAAAATGTAACATGTTGCGACGCATGCGTCGCGAAACGCACCAAAACGCATGACAACGCCTGCCTATGCGTCCCCAATGTTAAAGATAGGGATGCATGACGCATGCGTTGTGTTGCGGCGACGACGCTGCGAATGTGAACGTAGCCATAAATGCAATAACGGGTGATCAAAATATTGTATCTGCACCAAAATGGGATAATTAAAAACATCAGCTCGGCACGCAAAAAATAAGCCCTATCAGAAGATGACAAATTATTATTTTTGTTTTTTAACCCCTTACTGACATCTGACGGTATAGTACGTCCGATGTCAGCTCCCCTGCTTTGATGCAGGGCTCCGCGGTGAGCCCGCATCAAAGCCGGGACATGTCAGCTGTTTTGAACAGCTGACATGTGCCCGCTGTTTTGAACAGCTGACATGTGCCTGCAATAGCGGCGGGTAATATCGCGATTCACCCACCGCTATTAACTAGTTAAATGCCGCTGTCAAACGCAGACAGCAGCATTTAACTACCGCATCCGGCCGGGCGGCCGGAAATGACGTCATCGCCGACCCCCGTCACATGATCAGGGGTCCTCGATGCTTCTCCATTGTAACCATAGAGGTCCTTGAGACCTCTATGGTTACTGATCGCCGGTAGCTGTGAGCGCCACCGTGTGGTCGGCGCTCACAGCACACCTGATTTTCTACTACATAGCAGCGAACATAAGATCGCTGCTATGTAGCAGAGGCGATCGCGTTGTGCCTACTTCTAGCCTCCCATGGAGGCTATTGAAGCATGGCAAAAGTAAAAAAAAAAAAAAAAAAAAGTAAAAAAAAATGTGAAAAAATAAAAAAATATATAAGTTTAAATCACCCCCCTTTCGCCCCAATCAAAATAAATCAATTAAAAAAAAATACAAATCTACACATATTTGGTATCGCCACGTTCAGAATCGCCCGATCTATCAATAAAAAAAAGCATTAACCTGATCGCTAAACGGCGTAACGAGAAAAAAAATCGAAACGCCAGAATTACGTTTTTTTGGTCGCCGCGACATTGCATTAAAATGCAATAACGGGCGATCAAAAGCACGTATCTGCACTGAATTGGAATCATTAAAAACGCCAGCTCGGCACGCAAAAAATAAGCCCTCAACCGACCCCAGATCATGAAAAATAAAGACGCTACGAGTATCGGAAAATGGCACAATTTTTTTTTTTGTTTTTTTTTTAGCAAAGTTTGGAATTTTTTTTCACCACTTAGGTAAAAAATAACCTAGTCATGTTAGGTGTCTATGAACTCGTAATGACCTGGAGAATCATAATGGCAGGTCAGTTTTAACATTTAGTGAACCTAGCAAAAAAGCCAAGCAAAAAACAAGTGTGGGATTGCACTTTTTGTGCAATTTCACCGCACTTGGAATTTTTTTCCCGTTTTCTAGTACACGACATGGTAAAACCAATGATGTCATTCAAAAGTACAACTCGTCCCGCAAAAAATAAGCCCTCACATGGCCAAATTGACGAAAAAATAAAAAAGTTATGGCTCTGGGAAGGAGGGGAGTGAAAAACGAACACGGAAAAATGAAAAATCCCACGGTCATGAAGGGGTTAAACAAACTTTGGATTTTTTTTGCCGCCAGTTTAGTAAAAAAACAACCAAGCGTTGTTTGGTGTTTATGAACTCGTAATGACCTGGAGAATCCTAATGGCAGGCCAGTTTTAGCATTTGGTGATCATGGTAAAAAAAAAAAAATCCAGAAAACCAGTTGTGGAATTGCACTTTTTTGCAATTTCACCGCACTTGGAATTTTTTTCCCGTTTTCCAGTACACGATATGTTAAACCAATGGTTTCGTTCAAAAGTACAACTTGTCCCGCAAAAGCAAGCCATCACATGGCCATATTATTATTATTATTATTATTTATTGTTATAGCGCCATTTATTCCATGGTGCTTTACATGTGAGGAGGGGTATACATAATAAAAACAAGTACAATAATCTTGAACGATACAAGTTATGACTGGTACAGGAGGAGAGAGGACCCTGCCCGCGAGGGTTTACAGTCTATAAGGGATGGGTGAGAATACTGTAGGTGAGGATAGAGCTGGTCATGCAGTGGTTTGGTCGATCGGTGGTTACTGCAGGTTGTAGGCTTTTCGGAAGAGGTAGGTCTTCAGGTTCTTTTTGAAGGTTTGGATGGTAGGCGAGATTCTGATGTGTTGTGGTAGAGGGTTCCAGAGTAGGGGTGATGCGCGAGAGAAATCTTGTATGCGATTGTGGGAAGAGGAGATAAGAGGGGAGTAGAGAAGATCTTGTGAGGATCGGAGGTTGCGTGCAGGTAAGTATCTGGAGACGAGGTCACAGATGTATGGAGAAGACAGGTTGTAGATGGCTTTGTATGTCATGGTTAGGGTTTTGTACTGGAGTCTCTGGGTAATGGGGAGCCAGTGAAGGGATTGACAGAGGGGAGAGGCTGGGGAATAGCGGGGGACAGGTGGATTAGTTGGGCAGCAGAGTTTAGAATAGATTGGAGGGGTGCGAGAGTGTTAGAGGGGAGGCCACAGAGCAGGAGGTTGCAGTAATCAAGGCGAGAGATGATGAGGGCATGGACTAGGGTTTTTGCAGATTCTTGGTTTAGGAATGTACGGATCCGTGAAATATTTTTGAGTTGAAGGCGGCAGGAAGTGGAAAGGGCTTGGATATGCTGTTTGAAGAAGAGATCAGTGTCAAGGATTACCCCGAGGCAGCGAGCTTGTGGGACTGGGGAGAGTGGTACTGGAATGGATAGGTTTGTTGGGGGATCGCGTGAGATGGGAGAAAGATGATGAATTCTGTTTTGTCCATGTTAAGTTTTAGAAATCTAGCGGAGAAGAAGGATGAAATAGCGGATAGACATTGAGGGATTCTGGTTAGTAGGGTGGTGATATCTGGTCCAGAGATGTAGATCTGTGTGTCATCAGCATAGAGATGATACTGAAAACCGTGAGATTCTATGAGCTGTCCTAGGCCAAAAGTGTAAATAGAGAAGAGCAGGGGCCCTAGAACTGAACCTTGCGGGACTCCGACAGATAGGGAGCGAGGTGAGGAGGTGGTGTGGGAATGGGAGACGCTGAATGTCCTGTCAGTTAGGTATGACCAGATCCAGGATAGGGCCAAGTCTGAGATGTCACGGGATGAGAGGGTCTGTAGTAATAGGGAATGGTCCACTGTGTCAAAGGCAGAGGACAGGTCCAGGAGGAGGAGGACAGAGTAGTGTCGCTTGCTCTTGGCGGTTAATAGGTCATTGGTGAGAGGTTATGGAAATTTGTGATAGAGCGTGGATTTGAGTTTGGTTATGTTCACATTTGCGTTGCGTCGGGCGCAACCGCGGCGACGCATGCGTTATGCGCCCCTATATTTAACATGGGGGCGCATGGACATGCGTTGTCTTGCGTTTTGTGATGCATGCGTCATTTTTGGCGCAAGCGTCAGGGCGCAGAGGACGCTGCATGTTGCATTTTTTTGCGTCCAAAATCAAGCCAAAAATGGACACATGCGTCACAAAACAATGCGTTTTTGCATGCATTTTGCATGCGTTGTGCGTTGCGACGCCTACGCAACGCACAACAACGCAAATGTGAACGTAGCCTTTGAACTGACTGTGTGGATGTGGTGAGGAGGACCAGGATTTGGAGAGATATCACCAGCAGTGAGAAGGAGCAGAGAAAGTGTTAGCAGGTGGGAGCAGGAGAGGGCATGAGGTGGCTGTCTGTGTTGGAGATAGAGGATTGTATGTTGAGGAACAGTTCTGAGGAGGATTGAAGAAGAGATGAACAGTTCCTTACTAGGAGTAGGGATTAGGGGAGTTAGCAGAAAGTGAAGGATTATAGGGGTGAATGTGAAAATAAACCGAAACATTGTTTACATTGACTGTGTCCAGTTACCTTCAGTTCCCTTCTGGTTCAATTCTGGTGGAAAAATAAAAAAAGTTATGGCTCTGGGAAGAAGGGGAGCGAAAGACAAACACAAAAACGAAAAAGGGCCAGTGGGTGAAGGGGTTAAATAGCTTTCTTTTCTGTTTTGCGATTATTAATATTGTACCCCTGGTCATACACCTTATTTGGATGCGTTAAGACTGTCCTTGTGGTGTAGTTGGAGGTATACATTGGTTAGCTTTCTATATATATCCTCCAAAGTGTGGAAAACTGTCTCCTGGACCAGGTGTTTTCGTGGCCTTTTGGATATGTTTGCCATTTTTCTGCAATGTGAATGCTCCCTTATACTTCCACAATACAATTCCTGTTGTGCTTCACGTTATCATACTCTGTCTTTTTCAGGCCTTTGTGAAGGACGTGCATGAGGATTCCATAACAGTTACTTTCGAAAATAAGTAAGTACCTGGGTTCATGGCGTCTGCGGCCAGATGAGCCGAGTCCATATATAAACAGCGTTAGCCGTCACAATCGCTAATGATGGCTTTATACCAGCGGAGCTCTGCTTTTTCTTATGAAGTTGAAGCTACCATGATATTTGCTAGTACTTGTAGCGACAAGCACTGACGTAATGGCCCAGCAAATTATTCTCCTATGCTGTAGCTTTCCGCCACTTTGAACACCAAGTCATGTGTGAAGGATACCCATCAGGCAGGAGGCGCTGCCATATCAGGATGCTACTTTAATGTATATACGTTAAAAAGATAGCATTATCTTTGTGTGTATTTTAACAGTGTTCACTGTGTGGTAAAAGTATCCTAATTCCTCAATTCTACTGGTTAATTTGGTTAGGGTATGTGCACACGGCACCTTTTTTTCAGTCGTATTTTGACTGCAACCTGCATGATGAAGTGCCAAAGAAACACCAAAACAATTGAACATGTTCACATCAATGTGAAAACGACTCGCTGTGCACAAGTGCTGTCTTTTGGTTTCAAAAGCCATGAAGCTGTTAAAAAAAAAAAAATTACCTGCGGATTGTGACCTTGTCACTGTCCAATCAATAGGTGGATGTGCAGTACCCTGCGGCGGTCACTGTGAGAAGACAGCCATCTCCGCAAGTGAGCGCTTCCGGGTGCCGCCACTGACCCCACTAACAGCTGACCTGCAGAGGTTCGGGGTGTCGGACCCTGACCTATCAGACATTGAAGACCTATCCTAAAAATAGGTCATCGATTTAAAAAAAAAAAAAGTATTGGACGATTTCTTTAAGTACCACTGGTGTTTACCCAAAAAGTCTTCCTTTAGCAGAAATTATGCTGGTACATTGTCGTATAAAAGATGCCGTGTGCACAGACCCTTATGGTCATGCCAAGTTCACATAGGTTTTTTTTTCTCTTTTGTAATCTACTGCTTTTATATTTTTCTGTTGCTGCAGCTGTGTGAGGGTTATTTTTTTTTTTATGATTAGTACTATATTGAGGTACATATGACTCTGATGTTATGTATGCAGCAGATGCTCTTCTTGAGCCAACTTCACACATCCCCACTCAACTTTTAAAGGGAATCTGTCACCCCAAATACCGTATATGATATAAGGCCACCGGCATCAGGGGCTTATCTACAGCGTTCTATAGTGCCGTTGATAAGCCCCCAATGTATCCTGAAAGATAAGAAAAACAGGTTATACTATATACTCATCCAGGGGCGGTCCCGCTGCGGTCCGGGTCCGATGGGCGTCGCAGTCCGGGTCTAGCGCCTCCTAGCTTCATACGATGATGTCCTCTTCTTGCCCCGGCGCAGGTGTACTTTGTCTGCCCTGTTGAGGGCAGAGCAAAGTACTGCAGTGCGCAGGCATCGGGCCTCTCTGACCTTTCCCGGCGCATGATCACTGCAGTACTTGGCTCTACCCTCAACAGCGCAGATAAAGTACGCCTGCACAGGAGACGCGGCAGGAAGACAAGAAGAGGGCGACATCGTATGAAGATAGGACACGCCGGACCGCGACACCCATCGGACCAGAACGTAACCGGGACCGCCCCTGGGTGAGTATAATCTAACCTGTTTTTTTTACCTTTCGGGTTACATCTGGGGCTTATCTACAGCATTACAGAATGCTGTAGATAAGCCCCTGATGCCGGTGGCCTTATCTCATATATGATTTTTGGGGTGACAGATTCCCTTTAACATACATGTAGGGTTGATATCTAGGAATGGACAATATAATTCCATATTTTTTTACATAACACCTGATAGCCCTATTATTATACTGCTCATTCAGTTTGGACCAAAAAAAAAATCTCAAAGCCAGCAATAGAATAGTCAGTCAGATAGTGTCTGGAGCACATGTAGGTCTAGTGTTTGTCTGGGGCACGCGTAGCTCTAGGGTCTGTCTTGGGCACGCGTAGCTCTAGGGTCTCTCTTGGGCACGCGTAGGTTTAGGGTCTGTCTTGGGCACGCGTAGGTCTAGTGTCTGTCTTGGGCACGCGTAGCTCTAGTGTCTGTCATGGGCACGCGTAGCTCTAGTGTCTGTCTTGGGCACGCGTAGCTCTGGGGTCTGTCTGGGGCGCGCGTAGCTCTGGGGTCTGTCTGGGGCGCGCGTAGCTCTGGGGTCTGTCTGGGGCGCGCGTAGCTCTAGGGTCTGTCTGGGGCGCGCGTAGCTCTGGGGTCTGTCTGGGGCGCGCGTAGCTCTGGGGTCTGTCTGGGGCGCGCGTAGCTCTAGGGTCTGATATCCACCTCCAGTTCGTGCCCCATATATAAAGCAGCGGCACATATTGGTAGCCAGTGCTTCTAAGTAACATGGAGGGGGGTACATGTGTTGCATAAACAAAAGTTGAGTATTGTAGTGGTGGTAGTTGTTTCAGGGAAGGTCCGGCCTGTATATTGTATACATTGCTTGTAGTAACCATCTTGTATATTGGATCACAAAGAGCCATTGTAATGGACTTTTATTTGCAGCTGGCAACCGGAGCGACAGATACCGTTTCATGATGTAAGGTTCCCGCCGCCATCAGGTTACAATAAGGACATAAACGAGAGCGATGAAGTTGAGGTAAGTGGAGCGTCCATTGCATTAGTCGGATGTTGCGTGGCATCTTTTCCATCCCCATCCCTGTGCTGTGTTACTATATCATTGCGATAATGGATAATGAACTGTTCTTTTTTCCATTTATTCTTTAGTTTTTGAGGGTGAAAGGCGAAGATGATTTCATGGTAGGTTGTGAGGAATGCCAGTTTACTAAACCAAAGCCTACTCTTCTTCTGCAGACAAGGCGTGCGCCGTGTATTGCCATCTATATTGTGTTTGGCCGTGCGTTCGTTGTGTTGTTTCGCTGAAAAGTCGTTGTTTGGGTTGAAGAATCTAGAGCTAATGTGGGAAAATCCTGAAATCTGCATGCTAAATACGAATCTGTCCCCAGTCTATGATACTCCATCTAAGAGCATTATGTAGGGGTAGAGAGTGATTCCAGTGATGTGTCACTTACTGGGCTTCTGTCAGTAGTTTTGATAAAATCCCTGTTTTATCTGCTCTAAATCTAGCAGTTCTCTGAATGTTGAGCTCTGTATAAACCCGCCCACACCACTGAATGGCTGCTTTCTGAGTACACTGGGCATAGCCAAAAAGCTGCCAATCAGAAGTGGGGGCGGGGTTACACAGAGCTCAGCAGTCAGAGAACTGCTAGATCTGCAGCTGATAAAACAGGACTTATTTTCCTCAAAACTGCAGCAAGCAGCCCAGTAAGTTTCACATGGCTGGAGTCAGGGTCTCTGCTCAGCTTCTATATCATGCTGATCTCAGATGAGGTAGCAACAACCTGGTGACAGATTTCCTTTAGATATGCTTTTCTGACCCATTGTTACATAAGGTTACTTTCACACTAGCGTCGGAATCTCCCCGTCGCAATGCGTCGGGCAGAGATTCCGACGCTAGCGTTTGACGCACTGCACAACGGGTGCAGCGGATGCATTTCTCCGGCGCATCCGCTGCCCCATTGTGAGGTGCGGGCAGGTGGGGACGGAGTTCCGGCCGCGCATGCGCGGTCGGAAAAAGCGGTCCGTCAGGAGCAAAAAACGTTACATGTAATGTTTTTTGCTCCCGGCGGTCCGCCACAACACGGCGCAACCGTCGCACGACGGTTGCGACGTGTGGCAAAGCGTCGCTAATGTTAATCTATGGGGCAAAAACGCATCCTGCAAACAACTTTGCAGGATGCGTTTTTTGCCATAAACGACGCATTGCGACGTCTGGCAAAAAAACGCCAGTGTGAAAGTAGCCTTTAATTTAGATGTAATACATTTGTTTCTGACATGGCAAGTTTGTAAGCCATGTGTGTTCAGCACCACATTGAGGACATCTCCAGCAAAACCTGCATGTATTACCCTGCACGTAGCCACAGTTCTTTGTGAATGCGCTTTTACGATTTTGCTTCTTGTGGGGTTTTGCTTGTATTGATATTGTATTTAGGAGGAAGGGTAACATGTTAATTCTGAGAAGGCTCTCTCATTACTTTTCATTTGCTGAGCTGCATATGTCATGTTTAAAAGGGCTGTCAAGGTTTAGTACGAAAGTCGGCAGTCACACTGTGTGACCGTCACTCCAGTGCCAGCAACGTGACTGGGATGCATGCTCTCGGCCACATTCCGACTAGACGTGCGCGACCTTGCTAGTTTCTCTTGTATTGAGCAAATCTGTGCATGTCTAGTTGGAATGTGGCTGATAGCATGCGCGCACTGTGAGGATTCACAAGTCTGCAGTCACAAAAGTGTGACTACATCCTTGAGGTTCACCAGGCTTCTTGGCAGTGAACATTAAGGGGTTCAAGAGAGGCCTGGATGTCTTCCTGGAGCAGAACAATATTGTATCATACAATTATTAGGTTCTGTAGAAGGACGTAGATCTGGGTATTTATTATGATGGAATATAGGCTGAACTGGATGGACAAATGTCTTTTTTCGGCCTTACTAACTATGTTACTATGTTATTAGGCTGTGTTCACATGGAATTTTCTGAGGCATTCACAAAGGATGAGTTTTTTTTTTTTAAGTAAAAAATGGCTTTAGTAGAGGCTTTGTTTTGGAGGGTGGAAAGTTTTCAAGGAGTCTTGCTTTTCCTGAAGCAATTTTGGATTTTTTTTTTCAGCCTTATAATTCAACAGCTCCTAGTTTGGAGTGGATTCCGAGTGGATCTACTTCAGAGAAATAACATGCACTTTTTTTCCCTCCATCAGATGTTTTTCAAACCTCTTCAGGAAAAAAAAATGCTCTCAAAAACTCATCATGTTAAGAGCAAAGTTGTTTTACAATAGAAATGAGTAGGATGAGCTTTCCAAGAAAAATAAAACATTTTTGAACATTGTCTTAGGGTCCATTCACATTCTGCAGAAATTGAACTGCAGGTGCCGTCTTTAACTCCGCATGTTGTAAACTTATGTTGCTAAATTTTCACTCCTTTCAGTGTATGGGGTGAAATCCTCAGCAAATCCACAAGTAATACATGCAGATTTTATCAAGATCAGTCATGTGTAGGCACACCTACAGTACGGAAAGTATTCAGACCGCTTTACATTTTTCACCATTTGTTTCATTGCAGCCATTTAGTAAATTAAAAAAAGTTCCTTTTTTCTCAGTAATGTTCTCTGCACCCCATCTTGACTAGAATAACACAGAAATGTAGTATTTTTTGCAAATTTATTAAAAAAGAAAAAATGAAATATCACACGGTCATAAGTATTCAGCCCCTTTGCTCAGTATTGAGTAGAAGCACGCTTTTGAGTTAGTACACCCATGAGTCTTCTTGGGAATAATGCAAGTTTTTCACACCTGGATTTGGGGATCCTCTGCCATTCTTCTTTGCAGATCCTCTCCAGTTCCGTCAGGTTGGATGGTGAACGTTGGTGGACAGCCATTTTCAGGTCTCTCTGGAGATGCTCAGTTGGGTTTAGGTCAGGGCTCTGGCGCGGCCAGTCAAGAATGGTCACAGAGTTGTTCTGAAGCCTCTCCTTTGTTATTTTAGCTCTGTGCTTAGGGTCATTGTCTTGTTGGAAGGTGAAGCTTCGGCCAAGTCTGAGGTCCAGAAAACTGTGGAAGAGGTTTTCATCCAGGATATCTCTGTACTTGGCCACATTCATGTTTCTTTCAATGACAACCAGTCGTCCTGTCCCAGCAGCCCCATAGCATGTTGCTGCCACCACCATGTTTCACTGTTGGGATTGCATTGGGCAGGTGATGAGCAGTGCCTGGTTTTCTACACACATACCGCTTAGAATTCTCACCAAAAAGGTCTATCTTCGTCTCATCAGACCAGAGAATCTTATTTCTCATAGTCTGGGAGTTCATCGTGTGTTTTTAGCAAACTCTATGCGGCTTTCATATGTCTTGCACTGAGTGGAGGCTTCCTTCGGGCCACTCTGCCACAAAGGCCCGACTGGTGGAGGGCTGCAGTGATAGTTGACTTTGTAGAACTTTTTCTCATCTCCCTACTGCATCTCTAGAGCTCAGCCAGTGATATTGGGGTTCTTCTTTACCTCTCTCACCAAGGCTCTTCTCCCACGATTGCTCACTTTGGCTGGATGGAAGACTTCTGATGGTCCCAAACTTCTTCCATTTAAGGATTACGGAGGCCACTGTGCTCTTAGGAACCTTGAGTACTGCAGAAATTCTGTTGTACCCTTGGCCAGATCTGTGCCTTGCCACAATTCTGTCTCTGAGCTCCGTGGCCAGTTCCTTTGACCTCATGATTCTCATTTGGTCTGACATGCACTGTGAGCTGTGAGGTCTTATATAGACAGGTGTGCGCCTTTCCAAATCAAGTCCTATCAGTTTAATTAAACACAGCTGGACTCCAATGAAGGAGTAGAACCATCTCAAGGCGGATCACAAGGAAATGGACAGCATGTGACTTATATATGAGTGTCTGAGCAAAGGGTCTGAATACTTATGACCATGTGATATTTCAGTTTTTCTTTTTTATTATATTTGCAAAAATTACTGCATTTCTGTTTTTTTCAGTCAAGATGGGGCGCAGAGTGTACATTAATGAGAAAAAATGAACTTTTTTGAATTTACCAAATGGCTGCAATGAAACAGAGTGAAGGGGTCCGAATATTTTCTGTACCCACTGTACAAAGGGTTATTTCCGAAATGATGAGTTTTCCCCAGCCCATAGGAAACAGGATGACTTGCTGATGGCTGTGGGATTTCTCTTCTATGCCCTCTAGTGTTTTCGAGATTGAGGCGCTGGAACCCTTGAGAATGGGATTCTGCTGCCCCCTTCTCAATGGAGCGGAGGTTCATATGGTCGACCTCTGCTCCATTCAATGTCTGTGGGACTGCTGGAGAAAAATGAGCACTATACTCAACTATTTCCAGCAGTTTTCTACGACAGCCTTATCAAAGTAAGATGCTTCCCATTCCCATATGTCTTTTAATGCATTTTACAACTGGCTTGGGCCTGCACCAGCAATGTTACTCCAGCGAGGGGCTAATGTATATCTTTGTCGTAATTTCCGCCACTAATGTGGCTTAAATTTTTGTGAAATTGTCGGGTGGGCTTCACCCCGGCCCAACCACATCGGCTCTGCCCACCTTACACAAGACTGGCGTAAAAACGACTAAAAGTCACAGAAATTCTAGGTGTTTTTTTCCAGAATTTTGTCAAAAACACATCGATGAATCGGGCCCTGTGCTTGGTGAAGCTTTGCTAATATATGACATTTATTGCACTGCCTTGGTATATAAAATATGTAACATGAGAACGCATAGGTAACCAAATCAAAGGCTCTCCCCGAAAACATCACCAAGTATAGACCATGGAGGCCCTATATATTCTGTCAGTAAAGAGATGGAGGCCAATGTGGGCCAGTAACCAGGACATAGTTAGACTTGCCCATAGCAACCAATTAGAATTCGCCTTTCATTTTTCAAACTGGTCTTGAAAATGAAAGCTGCAGTGTGATTGGTCTATGGGCCGTAGAGTTTTCAGTAGCCATTTGTGGGTGAGGTTAGGTGCGTGTTAATGGTGCAGATTCGTTGTACACTGCTCTACTCTTGTTGTTTTTTTATTCATTGTGCGTCTTCATATTGTTGACATCTAGTGTGTAGTATGTATATAGTGATTTGTGTACCGGGCACGCTCGTAGCTAATCACATCACTGCTTACATTGTTGCCACTACTTTGGGGGGGAAAACATGGAAGACAGACCCTAGCTGGTTGACATCGCAATGGCAGAGGGTAGCCTGACAGACTCATTATAATTCAGTGGGATTTTTTAGCATTTATTTTAGTTGTCATGGGTCCATCGTAAATGGAAATCACACCACCAGTGTGAACTGGGCCTGATAGACCCCACTCTAAAGTGCTTTTCAGATTGCAGGACATGTGTTTAATGGAAAAGCTACTTTTGCCCTTTCCCCCCTTTTAGTTTTTTTGTTTTTGTTTTGCACACCCTCAGAAATACAAGGAGGCTATGTGTGTTTTTTCTGTGTCTTGAAAAAAGGTGCAAGACCGTTTTAGAAATGGCTCCCAGATCAAGCAGTGGGTACTGCAGATACAGTTTAAAAAAAAGTACACCAGAAAGTCTGTGTAGTACACCAGAAAGTCTGCGTAACTCGGCTATGTGTTCAGAGCCTTTGTTCTGAAATAACATGAAGTGCAGTGAGTTATTGGGGAGCTCGACAATAATCGCATCGAATACTCTGGTTTGTACTCGCGGTACAGTCATCAAGTTCCCAGTTAGAAATCTAAAGAGTATGTTTGTATGCGCACTGGTTGTATTGCAGTTCCAGGTGCACTGGCGTTATATCTGCTGATTGTACTGTGTATACTGGGGTACAGTACTGGTCAAATGTTGGCCATACCAGTTTGTGCAGTGCTATCTGTGTTCTTCTTGTAACGGGCAGCACGGTGGCACAGTGGTTAGCACAGCAGCCTTGCAGCGCTGGGGTCCTGGGTTCTAATCCCACCCAGGACAACATCTGCAAAGAGTTTGTATGTTCCTCTCCGTGTTTGCGTGGGTTTCCTCCGGGTTCTCCGGTTTCCTCCCACATTCCAAAGACATACTGATAGGGATTCTAGATTGTGAGCCCCATTGGGGACAGTGATGATAATGTGTGCAAAACTGTAAAGCGCTGCGGAATATGTTAGCGCTATATAAAAATAAAGATTATTATTATTATTATTAAAGATTATTAATGTGCACATTGTAGATTCAGACTGAAGAAGCGCTTGTCAGTAACCAGAATATGTGATAAACCTTAGATTTCTCCAACCCTTTTCTTCTGATGACAGCTTGACACCTCCTTGACATTCTCTTAAGCAGCTTCATTAGGCAGTCACCCGGAATAATTTCCAATGAACAGGTATGTCATATGAAGAGTTCATTTGTGGAATTACTGACCTTCAAATGAAGTGTGTTGTGCACAGACGGCGTTGGTGCACAGCTCCATACAGTACCGATCTCTAATCCTCAACTGTTCTAAGCCAGGATATGGCAAGAACCACTCAACTAAGTAAAGTAAATACCAATCCATTATTAGGGCTCATGCACATGCCCTTATTATCGGTCGTAGTGTGTTCAGACAAAAGATTGGATCGCACTCAGACCATTGTTATTCTATGGGGCCATTCACATGTCCATTTTTTTGTTTTTGTTTTTCCCCTCGGACAGAGCCGTTTCGAACTCAGCCATTCAAATCAGCGAGTACATAGAAACCCCATCGGACTGCACTTGGGATCGCACCTGAGTGCAATCCGATTTCCAGAGACTGACACAATGGAGGAGAAGGTTTTTTCCTTCATCTGAGAGAATTGGAGCACACTCTGATCTGAATTTGATCAGAGTGTCATCTTCATAATCGACCCGATTTTCACGGACGAGAGAACATACGCTTGTGTGACCTTAGCCTTACTTTAAGACTTTAAGATCAGTTAATCCGAAAAATTGATAGAACCTTGAAGGTATCTTCAAGTGCAGTCAAGAAAATTCTTACTCATTTTTGGTGAAACGGGCTCTCATGAGGACCTCCCAAGGAAAGGAAGGCCTCTGCTGCAGAGGATAAATTCATCCCTCATAAATGATGCAAAGACAACAAGTAGCAGGCACATCTCAGCATCAACTGTCTGGAGGAGACCACAAGAAGCTGTTGCTGCACAGAAACCCCTACTGAGGACCGCAAATAGAAAGATGAGACTAGTTTGAGCCAAGTGACACAAAGACTGAACATAAGATCAGTGGAAATCAGTACAATGACTTGATGAGTCAAAATATGAGATTTTTGGTACAAAACACTATTCATCTGAGACACCAAAAGGGATAGAGGATGGTTTCTACATCTGTGGACCTGGATGTGAAACATGGGGGAGGTGTGATGGGGTGGGGTTGTTTTGCTGGTGAAAGTTTGTGACTAATTCAAGACACTCTTACCCAGCACTGGTAATACAGCATTCTGCAATGACTTGCCATCCCATCTGGTTTGCACTTTTTGGGACCATGATTTGTGTTGCAACAGAATAAGGAGCCATAACACAACTCTGGGCCATATAAATGGATATGTGACCAAGAACGAGGAGGATGGAGTGCTGTAGCAGATACCATGGCCTCCACAATCATCCACCTCCACCCAATTGCAATTCTTTTGGATAAGTTGAACAACAGAGTGAAGGCAAAACAGCCAACAAATGTTCAGCTCCTCTGGGAACTCCTTCGCGACTGAGAGAAAGCCATTCTAGGTGTCTATCTGAAAAGATGCTTGAGAGAGAGTCAAGGGTGTGTAAAGCTGTCCTCCGAATAAACGGAGGTACTTTGAGGAATCTAAGGTTTAACACATAATCAGGTCTGTTTCACGCATGTTTCTATATTCCTTGTTTCTATATTGGCTCCTTCATAACTTTGTTGCCTTCAGTTGTAATCTTCAATGTGCACTATCCAATAAGAACAAGGACAGCCATTATGCGAACCGTTGTGTCCAACTTTTTGACTGGTAATGCATGAAGGCTCATTTTCTTGTCGATACTGGTGCGGCCGTGTACATCTGCTATTTGTATTGCTAATAGGATTTACTGAATAATGGACCTAAAATCTTCATGCAGACCTGGTACAGGACAATGCCATTAGGGAAATGACCATAGACAAGAAGTTGTTCCAAGACAGCTGTCAAGGTGCCCATATACATGGGATGGATGTTGGCCTAACCTGATAATTATGGCAGGATGGAGTAATCTACTTGAAGGATGGGGGCATAGTCAAGATTCTTCCCTTACTGCAGATGTTGAGAAAAAGAAGGGTTGGCCATGTTGGTTTCATCATGGGTAATGCTTTTGTTCTGCCAGAGGTATATCTAGGTGACGAGCCTGATGTGCAAGGGTATTGGGGTGTTGGGAACAGTGGCTATGGGCCAAATAAACGTTCAGCCAACAGCTATAATAAATGCATAGCTGACTCTCGCCACCTTCTACTCCGACGTGGTGGAATATTTAGATTGATATTACCTGGTATTTCATTCCTGTTGCTCTGGATTCACCATTTTTTTGGACCTCCAGTGCCTCTAAGGGTACACAATGCACATGGTATGTCTTAAACTAATCATGGTGGGTCCACAGCAGAGACATCTGGTCGTAAGATGTCATATACACCTACACCTATCAAACGTCCCTGGAATGGAAGATTGCTTTAGGCCAAGAGCAAATATGAACACAGAAAAAGGAGTAAAGCATTTATCTTTTCCCTTATGCTTTGTACTTCCCTGATTTACAGACAAATGCCTCGTTCTGTCTGTTCTGACCATGCAATATGTTGCCTTAGTGTAGAGTAAATCCTGTGGAAATGAAGGGTTTCAGGCTTGGAAAATTTGCAGCATGCCATAAATTTCTCAATTGCTAGTACATTGCCTTGTACTGTACAATAAATGATCATGGCGTTACGTCTCACGTACCGAGCACTATCTGTCACGGAAATGAAATTTCTAAAATTAATGAATGGCTAATAGCACAAAATTATAGAAATTACCTTAACGTGCCTTTTAATAAGCTACCAATCTCTAATTATCTGTGACAGTCCAGCTTCTCATTGACTGTAATGACGAGGCCTGGTGACCTGTCTTTTTTAACCCCTTTACCCCCAAGGGTGGTTTGCACGTTATGGACCGGGTCAATTTTTACAATTCTGACCACTGTCCCTTTATGAGGTTATAACTCTGGAACGCTTCAACGGATCCCGGTGATTCTGACATTGTTTTCTCGTGACATATTGTACTTCATGATAGTGGTAAAATTTCTTTGATATTACCTGCGTTTATTTGTGAAAAAAACGGAAATTTGGCGAAAATTTTGAAAATTTCGCAATTTTCCAACTTTGAATTTTTATGCAATTAAATCACAGAGATATGTCACACAAAATACTTAATAAGTAACATTTCCCACATGTCTACTTTACATCAGCACAATTTTGGAACCAAAAATTTTTTTTTGTTAGGGAGTTATAAGGGTTAAAAGTTGACCAGCAATTTCTCATTTTTACAACACCATTTTATTTTAGGGACCACATCTCATTTGAAGTCATTTTGAGGGGTCTATATGATAGAAAATACCCAAGTGTGACACCATTCTAAAAACTGCACCCCTCAAGGTTCTCAAAACCACATTCAAGAAGTTTATTAACCCTTCAGGTGCTTCACAGGAATTTTTGGAATGTTTAAATAAAAATTAACATTTAACTTTTTTTCACAAAAAATTTACTTCAGCTCCAATTTGTTTTATTTTGCCAAGGGTAACAGGAGAAAATGGACCCCAAAAGTTGTTGTACAATTTGTCCTGAGTACGCTGATACCCCATATGTGGGGGTAAACCATTGTTTGGGCGCATGGGAGAGCTCGGAAGGGAAGGAGCGCCGTTTGACCTTTCAATGCAAAATTGACAGGAATTGAGATGAGACGCCATGTTGCGTTTGGAGAGCCACTGATGTGCCTAAACATTGAAACCCCCCACAAGTGACACCATTTTGGAAAGTAGACCCCCTAAGGAACTTATCTAGAGGTGTGGTGAGCACTTTGACCCACCAAGTGCTTCACAGAAGTTTATAATGCAGAACCGTAAAAATAAAAAATCTTTTTTTTTTCACAAAAATTATCTTTTCGCCCCCAATTTTTTATTTTCCCAATGGTAAGAGAAGAAATTGGACCACAAAAGTTGTGGCACAATTTGTCCTGAGTACTCTGATACCCCATATGTGGGGGTAAACCATTGTTTGGGCGCATGGGAGAGCTCGGAAGGGAAGGAGCGCCGTTTGACCTTTCAATGCAAAATTGACAGGAATTGAGATTGGACGCCATGTTGCGTTTGGAGAGCCACTGATGTACCTAAACATTGAAACCCCCCACAAGTGACACCATTTTGAAAAGTAGACCCCCTAAGGAACTTATCTAGATGTGTGGTGAGCACTTTGACCCAATAAGAGCTTCACAGAAGTTTATAATGCAGAGCCGTAAAAATAAAACAAAATTTTTTTCCCACAAAAATAATTTTTTAGCCCCCAGTTTTGTATTTTCCTGAGGGTAACAGGAGAAATTGGACCCCAAAAGTTGTTGTGCAATTTGTCATGAGTGCGCTGATACCCTATATGTGGGGGAGAACCAGCGTTTGGGCGCATGGGAGGGCTCGGAAGGGAAGGAGAGCCATTTGGAATACAGACTTAGATGGAATGGTCTGCAGGCGTCACATTGTGTTTGCAGAGCCCCTAATGTACCTAAACAGTAGAAACCCCCCACAAGTGACCCCATATTGGAAACTAGACCCCCCAAGGAACTTATTTAGATGTGTTTTGAGAACTTTGAGCCCCCAAGTATTTCACTACAGTTTATAACGCAGAGCCGTGAAAATAAAATAAAAAATTTCCCCTCAAAATTATTTTTTAGCCCCCAGTTTTGTATTTTCTCGAGGGTAAAAGGAGAAATTGGACCCCAAAAGTTGTTGTCCAATTTGTCCTGAGTGCGTTGATACTCCATATGTGGGGTGAACCAGCGTTTGGGCGCATGGGAGGGCTCGGAAGGGAAGGAGCGCCATTTGGAATGCAGACTTAAATGGAATGGTCTGCAGGCGTCACATTGCGTTTGCAGAGCCCCTAATATACCTAAACAGTAGAAACCCCCACAAGTGACCCCATGTTGGAAACTAGACCCCCCCACGAACTTATCTAGATGTGTTGTGAGAACTTTGAGCCCCCAAGTGTTTCACTACAGTTTATAACGCAGAGCCGTGAAAATAAAAAATCTCTTTTTTTCCCACAAAAATTATTTTTTAGCCCCCAGTTTTGTATTTTCCCAAGGGTAACAGGAGAAATTGGACCCCAAAAGTTGTTGTCCAATTTGTCCTGAGTACGCTGATACCCCATATGTTGGGGTAAACTCCTGTTTGGGCACACGGGAGAGCTCGGAAGGGAAGGAGCACTGTTTTACTTTTTCAATGCAGAATTGGATGGAATTGAGATCGGTCGCCATGTCGCGTTTGGAGATCCCCCTGATGTGCCTAAATAGTGGAAACCCCCCAATTATAACTGAAACCCTAATCCAAACACACCCCTAACCCTAATCCCAACGGTAACCCTAACCACACCTCTAACCCAGACACACCCCTAATCCTAATCCCAATCGCAAATGTAATCCAAACCCTAACCCTAACTTTAGCCCCAACCCTAACTGTAGCCTTAACCCTAACCCTAGCCCTTACCCTAGCCCTAACCCTAGCCCCAACCCTAACCCTAACCCTAGCCCCAGCCCTAACCCTAACCCTAGTCCCAACCCTAACCCTAGCCCTAACCCTAGCCCTAACCCTAGCCCTAACCCTAACCCTAGCCCTAACCCTAGCCCTAATCCTAGCCCTAACCCTAGCCCTAGCCCTAACCCTAGCCCTAGCCCTAACCCTAACCCTAGCCCTAACCCTAGCCCTAACCCTAACCCTAGCCCTAACCCTAACCCTAGCCCTAACCCTAACGGGAAAATGGAAATAAATACATTTTTTTTATTTACTTTTATAGCGGGTTTTTTAGCGGATTTTTATGATTGGCAGCCGTCACACACTGAAAGACGCTTTTTATTGCAAAAAATATTTTTTGCGTTACCACATTTTGAGAGCTATAATTTTTCCATATTTGAGTCCACAGAGTCATGTGAGGTCTTGTTTTTTGCGGGACGAGTTGACGTTTTTATTGGTAACATTTTCGGGCACGTGACATTTTTTGATCGCTTTTTATTCCGATTTTTGTGAGGCAGAATGACCAAAAACCAGCTATTCATGAATTTCTTTTGGGGGAGGCGTTTATACCGTTCCGCGTTTGGTAAAATTGATAAAGCAGTTTTAATCTTCGGTTCAGTACGATTACAGCGACACCTCATTTATATCATTTTTTTATGTTTTGGCGCTTTTATACGATAAAAACTATTTTATAGAAAAAAATAATTATTTTTGCATCGCTTTATTCTGAGGACTATAACTTTTTTATTTTTTTGCTGTTGTCGCTGTATGGTGGCTCGTTTTTTGCGGGACAAGATGACGCTTTCAGCGGTACCATGGTTATTTATATCCGTCTTTTTGATCGCGTGTTATTCCACTTTATGTTTGGCGGTATGATAATAAAGCGTTGTTTTTTGCCTCGTTTTTTTTTTTTTTTCTTACGGTGTTTACTGAAGGGGTTAACTAGTGGGCCAGTTTTATAGGTCGGGTCGTTACGGACGCGGAGATACTAAATATGTGTACTTTTATTGTTTTGTTTTTTTTATTTAGATAAAGAAATGTATTTATGGGAATAATATATATTTTTTTTTTTCATTATTTAGGATTTTTTTTTTTTTTTTTTTTTTTACACACTTGGAAATTTTTTTTTTTACTTTTTTACTTTGCCCCAGGGGGGGACAATACAGATCGGTGATCTGCCAGTTTGCACAGCACTCTGACAGATCACCGATCTGTCTGAGAGCAGTGCAGCGTTACCAAGTGCCTGCTCTGAGCAGGCACTTGGTAAGCCACCTCCCTCCCTGCAGGACCCGGATCCGCGGCCATTTTGGATCCGGGACTTACTGCAGGGAGGGAGGTAGGAGACCCCCGGAGCAACGCGATCACATCGCGTTGCTGCGGGGGTCTCAGGGAAGCCCGCAGGGAGCCCCCTCCCTGCGCGATGCTTCCCTGCACCGCCGGCACATCGCGATCATCTTTGATCGCGGTGTGCCGGGGGTTAATGTGCCGGGGGCGGTCCGTGACCGCTCCTGGCACATAGTGCCGGATGTCAGCTGCGATAAGCAGCTGACACCCGGCCGCGATCGGCGGCGCTCCCCCCGTGAGCGCGGCCGATCGCGCTGGACGTAATATTCCGTCCTTGGGAATTAAGGCCCACCCCACATGGACGGAATATTACGTCCAATGGCAGAAAGGGGTTAAAGATGGTTGCCAGTCACGTGTCTTACAAGTCAGCCTATAATGTTTGTAATAGCAGCTCTCTTATTTGTAGCTACTTTTGTTTCCAGAGTCTTCGGATTTTTTAGATTAATTTTCTACATTTGAGATGCGATGTATTGAGCAAATAATTTTCCTATGTGTTTTGAGCATTGTTCTTTAATGTAACCTCAATATGTTTTCCAGGTGTATTCCAGAGCAAATGAGAAAGAGCCATGCTGCTGGTGGCTTGCTAAAGTTAGAATGATAAAGGGTGAGGTAGGAATATGTCTACATTTATTTTTTGTTCTATTTTTGCTATAGTTTGTGAACACAGGGAGCTTTGCTCTCTTAGCTGGGAAGAGCTGCCATGTTAAAGTCGGACGCCTTGCATGATTGTTTGTTTTTCATCTTGCCTAGTTCTACGTGATAGAATATGCGGCTTGTGACGCCACCTATAATGAAATTGTCACCATAGAAAGGCTGCGGTCTGTTAACCCAAACAAGGCGGCAACGAAAAACACCTTCCATAAAGTGAAGCTGGACGTTCCCGAGGATTTGCGGCAAATGTAAGTACTGTATCTTTTTGGACTATTAGGCTAGTTTCACACTAGCGTCGGATTCGGCCCGTCGCATTGCGTCGGGCCGAGATTCCGACGCTAGCGTTTGATGCGCCGCACAACGGGTGCAGCGGATGCATTTCTCCGGCGCATCCGCTGCCCCATTGTGAGGTGCGGGGAGGTGGGGGCGGAGTTAAATTCAACGTTTTTTGCTCCCGGCGGTCCGCCACAACACGGCGCAACCGTTGCACGACGGTTGCGACGTGTGTCAATACATCGAAATGCGTCGGTAATGTTACTCTATGGGGCAAAAACGCATCCTGCAAACAACTTTGAAGGATGCGTTTTTTCCCCTAAATGACGCATTGCGACGTATTTAAAAATAAAACGCTAGTGTGAAAGTAGCCTAAGGCTACTTTCACACTAGCGTTAACTGCAATCCGTCACAATGCGTCGTTTTGCAGAAAAAACGCATACTGCAAAAGTGCTTTCAGGATGCGTTTTTTCCCCATAGACTTGTATTGACGACGGATGCGTCGTGCTTTGGCGGACCGTCGGGAGCAAAAAACGCTACATGTAACGTTTTTTGCTCCTGACGGACCGCTTTTTCCAACCGCGCATGCGCGGTCGGAACCCCGCCCCCACCTACCCGCACCTCACAATGGGGCAGCGGATGCACCGGAGAAATGCATCCGCTGCCTCCGTTGTGCAGTGCGTTAAACGCTAGCGTCGGAATCTTCGCCCAACGCATTGCGACGGGGAGATTCCGACGCTAGTGTGAAAGTAGCCTTAGACACATTTTTAGCAAGAAACTATCTTGTTAAAAGTGGGGTGTCTTAATAATCCAGAGACAGCTTCCTTTGAACGAGGAGAACCCTGAGACCGCATCCTTCCCGTTCAATGAGAGAACTGCTCTCTTTCCTCATACCCAATATGATCTATGTGATCGTTGCAGGGCAGGAGAGGAAGCTACCAGGACTTGCACATCATCATGGCTGCTAGATCCTGCAGGTCCTAACTGAAGGACCTTTCCGGTTATGTGATCATTCACATGCCTGGAAGAAATTTTAAAATGTGGTAATGTATGGAGTGTGTTTTTGTGTGTTTAAGGAGCAGAGCTGTGTGTGTGGCTGTGTGTTTGTAGCAAAACTGTATGTGTTGTATGTAGGACAGCTGTGTGTATGAAGCAGAACTCTGTTTGTGTGTATGTGGCAGAACTGTGTATATATGTAGCATAACTGTGTGTGATGCTGAGCTTTTTCTGTATTTATCAGAGCTCTGTGTGGATGTATGAATGTAGCAGAGCTATGTGACTGTGTGTGAGAAGCTGAGCTGTGTGTGTATGTAGAAGGTGTGTGTGTTTTACTATACATGAAGCTGCGTTGTGTATATGTGTGTGCTCCAGAGCGTGTACATAATGTGTGTGTTGTAGAACTACATACGTATAATAAACATAGGAGAACTACTATCGCTATTAAAATGAGTGCTTTTCATCCCTCCACCTCTTTACATTTTTAGGGAATTTTATTGAGTAGCAAAAAATAGGAAAAACATATATTTTCTATCAAAACCTGGAGTGGGTCTTTTAGTAAAGTGTGTTCAAAAGTCAGAACAATGCAGTATACTGAAAGCAGAATTACTTAAAGGGAAATCTAGGGTTAATCTGCAGGTTATTAGCGTTATTAAGCTGCCTGCACTTAACCAACCGCTGCTGGGAGAAAAGAAGGATTTTTGGTACCTTTGAAATCTTTCTTAGAACCTTCATTGGGGGATTCGGGTAACCATGGGTGTATGCTCCTGTTACTAGGAGGCTGACAGTAGGCAAAAAGAGTTAGCTCCTCCTCAGCAGGGTACACTCACCGACTGGCACAAAGCTCATCAGTTTGTGAAAAAGCAGTAGTCCCATCATAGGCACAAAACAGGGAGGTTTATGTCACCCAATGAAGGCTCCAAGAAACAATTTTACATTTGAGTACCTAAAGCAGTCCCAAGGGCTAGAAGAGAATATCGTGCTCCAATCAGGTCGGACGATGGACAACATCCACTTGCAGCACCTTTCTACCTAAGCCAGCATCCGCTGAGGCGTAGGTATTTACCCTGTAGAATCTTGCAAATGTATGAAGGGCTGGCCAGGTAGTGGCCTTGCCAATCTGGGTTGCAGAGGCTGGGTGGCTCTTGATGAGCCTAGGAATCAAAGGAAGAGGTGGAAAAAGGTACGAAAGATGAAACTGAGACCATGGGATGACCAAGGCGTCGTGACAGACCGCCAGGGGGGTCGTAAAACCAGCCATGAAACGAGGGACCTTGTGATTCATATGAGACACCATCAGATCGACATCGGGAGTGCCCCACCTTTGAGAGATCTGTTAGAACACAGTGGGATTGGGAAACCACTCACCTGATGACAGGCCCTGGTGACTTATGAAGTTGGAATGCGCACCGCTGATATTGCTGACATGTGCCGCTCTGCCCAAGCATGAATCCATGAGACCTCTAATATGACCGACTCGCTGCGTATTCTGCTCTGGTGGTTTATGTATGCCACGGCCATGGAATTGTTGGATTGAATGTAAACTGGTCGGCCCGCTGGACGGTCCTGCCAGTGGAGAATAAAAAGAGGTAAATGGCTCTGATTTCCAGAAGGTTGATGGACAGAGAGGTTTCCTGAGAGTTCCAGCAGCCCTGGCCTGTGTGCCGAAGGAAGACCACCCTCCCATCAGAGGAGATTGGGGCCGTTGTGGCAACTTGCCAGTGGAGAGGGAGGAATGATCTCTGGTGCTGAATAGAGGGAGAGCGACTCCACCATGCCAATGACTGCTTCGCTCGGAGAGGCAGAAATACGGTGCGATCCAGTGAAAAGATCCTTTTGTCCGAAGCTGGAAGGAGGGTCAGTTGGACAGTCGGGTATGAAACCATGCATAAGGGACAGCTTGCTTCACAGCAATCATCTAGCATAGTACGCTCATGCAGAGTCGAAGAGATTGTGGGGATGATTGAATCCCCTGAAGGAGTTCCCAGATCTGTTCTGGAAGAAGGACTCTGGCTCAAGCGGTATTCAACAGCATGCCTAAGAAAACTAGGTATTGTGCCGAGATCAGAGATGACTTTGCTGTGTTAACTACCCAACCTAAATGGGTAACAGGGTCCAGGGTGATCTGTAGACTTTAGTAACAATCTTGGAACGATGGGCCCTTGATAAGGTCGTTGAGGTAGGAGATGATTACTATCCCCTTGGAGGGCCATGAATGGCCTTGACAGTCGCCATAACTTTCGTAAACACTCTGGGGGTTGAAGCCAGTCTGAAGGGGAGAGCTGTGAACTGGTGGTGGTTCCCCTGGACCACGAAGCCGCGAAACCTCTGATGTGCCACGCAAATCGGAATGTGGAGATGAGCATCCTGGATGTCCACCGAGCAGAGGAATTCTTCGGGTTCCATAGAGGCAATCGCCACGTTGAGGGATTCCATCCTAAAATGAGGGAGTTGCACCTGCCTGTTTAGTACCGTGAGCCATCCTACTTTGGGACCACGAAGAGGTTGGAATAGATACCTGAGTAGCATTCTTGAGAGGGAACGGGTACTATGAACCCTGCCCGGATGAGAGAGGAGATGGCTTGAAAGAAACCAGGGACTTGGGCTGGGACTCTTGGAGGGTGGAATATGAAGAAAGGTCTGCATGGGAGAGAATTCTCTCTTGTAGCCTGTGGTATAGATGTCATTAACCCAGACTTGTCTACGGAGAGCCGCGCGTCACGCTAAAGAAGACAGCCACCCATCCTGATCGGATTTTCAAGTAGGGGTGACCTGTCATGTGGAAGAGAATTTATTGTATCAGGACCCTGAGGACTTGGTAGAGCGATCATTTGGGCGCCATGCCGTGGCAGGTTTGAAGGACTGCTTCCTTCTCTCTCACTGGGCAGGAGACTGGTCTCATTGAGAGGCGGTACCAGGGAAGGAGAACGGTTGAAACTGAAGAGAACGTCTCCTGGTGAATGGATGCTTAGGCTGTGGAAGAGAGATGCTCTTGTCGCCAGTGGCGTCCGAGATTAGATGATCCATAGAAGGCGATATTGTTGAGGGACTTTTTGGATCTCTGGTCCGCATTCCAGACCTTAAGCAAGAGAACCCTGCGTATGGCTACAATATTGTTAGTAACACCAGCAGAACAGCCGGTAGCATCAAGAAACGTGGCAAGCAAATATTTACCTGTGTGGGCAATCTGGTCTGTAAGATCAGCCAGTTCGTCCCGCCAGGCTGCTGATAACATGCCCTGCCGAAGGAGTTTTGCCCAGGTGGAAACTGACTTGGTCACCCATGTGGAAGCGAAGGCAGGACAGAGATAGCTCCAGCAGCCTCAAAGCAGGACATGGCTAGGGCCTTGATCTGTCTGTCAGTGGAGTTCTTGAGAGAGGAACCATCAGGGAGTGACAGGAAAGTCTTAGTGGTCTTAGGCGTGAAACTGGGGGGGTCCACAGCCAGGGATTTTGCCCATTTGCTGAGGAGACCGGGACCGAAAGGTTATAAGATATCCAATTGCTTTCTACCTGGAAAGCGCTTATCCAGGTGCTCCCACTGTTTGGTAAAGATTCCTTCAAATTCCTTGTGGTTGGAAAACACCCAGGAAAAAGTGTTTTTGCCTTTTTGAATGAGAATGAGTGATTCGGGGAAGGACCCTCCTACTCCTTTTTAATATTTTGGGTCTGATTGACGACAGATATGAGGTTGTCTAGCATATCAGATTCGGACTCTGAATCAAGGTCAGACTCTGGGACACCTCAGGAGAAGAGGAGTGGCATACTGAAGGCATCTTCAAGGATGCAAAGGGGAAGCAGATGAGGAACTGGAGTTTGCTTGCCTCTTGGACCTTATCCTTGATCGTGCTGAGGGTGACGGGTGGGTGCCTCCGATTCTTCCTGAGAAACGATTGGAGCACTGGTGGCGTCTGAAAGGTTAGGTAAATGTTCAAGGACCTATACCAGGGACTGGGACACATTGGTTATGTCAGTTACTGATTAAGAAATGGCATCAGCCCACTCTTGAGGAGGGGTTGTGCTCTCGTTCTGGGTGGTGAGGGGCTCCTGTGAGGCTTGCATAGTGGATGGCTGCTATTTGGGCAAAAATCCGAGTCCTGACCTGTGGGCCACTTCTTTTTGCAGATGGCACAGGCATAGTGAATGATAGTGGGGGAGGGATGCGGTTAAAACCCCATGTGTCTGCATATATAGGCCTGGGGCTTAGGGAGGCTGCTGAGGAAGGCTAAGCCTAAAAGAGGGAAAGAAACAAACACCTGGACAGAGCCTACCCGGTCCTGGATGCAGAGAACTTCGTCTGAGTGGATCTGTTCGCCAGTTGTGAAGAGACAGGCTCTGCAGAAAACGACACAGTGCATCCGCAGCTGAAGATGTAACACTGTCGGAGCCAGAATGAAGCAAAAAGGCGGGCCTAGAAATGACGTGCTGAAAGCCCACGCTGTAGGAAATGAAACTAGTGCTCCCATAAAAAGGTGTTGATTGACTGGCGCTCAAGAGGGGGCATGAAGAAGCCGCCTGAAGAAATTAAACAAGTGTTCCCATAGGAGGGAAAGCGCGAGCCCTCGCGTGCTGATTGGCTGGGGCGCAAGTGGGGATTGGGGCCAGAACAAGGAGAGCCTTAGAAAGCCGGGGACTAAATTTAAGTGTAGTTTTCAGCACTTCAAAATTTACATGCTGGAAAGAGGAGAGGAGCTGTGTTCTCCTCTATCTTTACTGATGCCCCCTGCCACCTTGAAGAGGGACTGTGGAGAAAGTGAGGGTAATACCTGTTTGTCGAGGTCCTGACTCCTTCTCAATTCAGAGGACAGCATTAGGCGTCCTCCTTCCTGCACCGTCGAGTTCCTAGATGGTGCCGAAGGTTTTGTCGACCCTGAGGGGGTAGGGTCACTTGAGAAGTGACAAGTCTCTTCCTCCCATCCCGCTTTAGGAGAGGGCTGAGATGGGGGGGAAAAGACAAGGACAAGCCGCCCTGAGACACTCTTGAAGTCTTCCATCATAAGTTCCTGCCCCGCAGACCAGAGAGGGTACAATGTGGATGACACCACACTATTCTCTCAGTTGCTTATTTTTGGGAAAACAGGACGAGAAGTTACACCCTGTTACCCTTCAGAGAAGAACCCTAAAAACAAATGTAAATGATCAATAACACCGCATAGTGACCTAAGGAGAAAAAGACCGATCTGGAATCAGATTTCAGGTCTGCCTTCTACTGACACTAAATTAAAACTGCGAGCTTTGTGCCTGTCGGTGGGTGTACACTGCTGAAGAGGAGCTAACTCCTTTTTTTCTTTTTGTCTAGTGTTGGCCTCACACCCATAGCTGCTTGTGTCCCCCAATGAAGCGATAAAGAAATTTTAACTTTATTCTTCCTGGCAGTGTTTCGGTTTGTCACGGGGCGACAGTGGCGCTGGTTCAGTCACCACGCTGATTGTTCAGATCGGCAGCTCTAACTGTGCCCGCGGCTCTGACTTACAGCCGACTCTCTTAGCAGTTGGATGACCCCCCCATTCACCATGTAGTTGTGGGACTCAAATTTATCAGACATGGGTATGTGGTGAGTATGGGAATATCACTTTAAAATAAAAAGCTCTTCAAGGCAGGGATAGAAACTTTGGGGAGCTCTAAAGACCCTTCCAAGTCTCAAAAAGAAGGTATCCCCTGGATACCATGTTGAAACCATAGTGAGATTGGTTTGATGACATTGATTAAAAGGCACTGACCCGGGATGGATATGTACTTAGTGCTTTAAATTTAGCTCTTCAGAGAGAGATTACACAACTAATCAGATTCTGTCACAGGCAAAATCCACCACATCTTTTTTTTTTTTTTTTCTTCTTCTCTGTTCAGCCTAGATTGCCTTGGTGCTTATTCTTTTAGCCATGACTTGTCTGCAGTTTTCTGCCAAAACCACATGGGTTCCTCACTTCGAACATGGACCATCCTCCTGGTGCCATAACAATATAATCCTGCTGTCTGCGCGGCTACCCAATGATTCCAAAATGCAGTACTACCCTGCTAAATATTGTCATAAAAATGGTGCTCCTAAAATATATGGTGCCACATACACAGTGCCCCAAAATAATGGTGCTAACTAAATAGTATTGCTGATAATAATCTTACCATACTTGGTGTCCCTTACGGTATAGTGCAGCACTGTGCTAACCATAAGTTATTGTGATCTGGACCTAAATGTGTCCACACAGTCCCCACAAAATAATTGTACCAATTAGAGTGCTCCTATGGGAACTTGAATCTCTTCCTGAATGGTGAATGCCCACAAATTCTCCTCCCAAATGAATAAAAATAATTTTCCCAAGCAATGTTTGCTCAACAGTAATAGTGCCAGTAATGTCAGAGGATTCAGCATGACGCATCAAGGTCATTACTCCAGCATTGGCCACGTGCCTGATGGTCTGTGGTCTCCTGAGCTCCGCCTGTGTGTTCTTCATCCTAAGGTCACAGACATGGTTAAGTGGCGCTTACATCTAGCCTGATTCACTTAATGTACAGTGGCATGTAAACGTTTGGGCACGCCTGGTCAAAAGCCCTGGGCAAACGTTTAGGCTGCACCAGGAGCCCATTATCAGGTAGCAGACTACTTTCAATCTCATGTCCGCCTGACATCTATGGTATCTTGGAATGTGTGTAATGCGTATAAGTCACGTGCAGCCTGAATGGACGTATTGTGGCAGAAAATGGTTTGGTTCAAATAGAGGAAATCCATGTCGGAGAGTTAGATGTCAGATACACAAGTAATCCGCACAGATGTGGCATCTGCCCTAGTATTGGGTACATCCCAATAACATAGCAATGTCTTCTGCTTGTGCATTTCTTTTGGCATTTTTTATTATTATTTTGTATTCTTAATGTGTTTTTCCTCTCCTCAGGTGTGCAAAAGAATCTGCTCACAAAGACTTCAAAAAGGCCGTCGGGGCGTTTTCCGTAACATTTGATTCGGAAAGTGGTCAGCTTGTCATCTTGGTAAGCATTGCCGTTCTCTGTTATACCAGAATCTAAGACAATCTGCACTTGTCCTTTTATTGTTGGAACACAAAATATTGTAAAAAAGGACAAAATCTAAAGATTATATGACTGCGACTGACACCGAGGTTAGATCGTCCAATGTTAGTTTATTTTGTGTCACATATAAAGTTTGCCACAAACGCAACACTATGTAACCGAAGGCGAAGGTTTGTGATAAATGAGTGCTGGGACTGCTCGTCTATATAAAGGGAGTGTGTTGGCATAAAATGACTGTTCAAACCAAGCACTTTACTCCCTTGGCGTCACCATTCCGTGCACCTTCCTAACTCCTTACTTTGCATCCCGTGCATTGATGTGTACTGTAATGGCGGGATAGTCAAAGTCTTTGTCATTTTCTTTTACTTCCTTTTGCCTTTACATGGGGCAACCTAGTGCAGACGACAGATTCAATTTATTTATAGCTCAAATGTATCTTGGATTAAAAGATGAAGTGTGTGTGTGTGTATATATATATGTGTGTGTGTGTGTGTGTGTGTGTGTGTGTGTGTGTGTATATATTAGTGGCCCGATTTCTAACGCATCGGGTATTCTAGAATATGTATGTATATAGCACAGAGCCACGTAGTATATTGCCCAGCCACGTAGTATATTGCCCAGTCACGTCGTATATTGCCCAGTCACGTAATATATATCCGTTGCCACGTAATATATAGCACAGCCCACGCAGTATATAGCACAGCCCACGGAGTATATAACACTGCCTATGTAGTGTATAGCAGCCACGCGGTATCGAACACCGCACACATAGTATACTACAGTGTGGGCACCATATCCCTGTTAAAAAAATAATTAAAATAAAAAATAGTTATATACTCACTCCTGGGATCCACCGAAGCTCCGGTGATATGCGCGCGGCTGCCGCCATCTTCCGTTCCCAGGATGCATTGCGAAATTACCCAGATGACTTGGCGGTCTCACGAGACCGCTAAGTCTTCTGGGTAATTTCGCAATGCATCGCCGGGAATGGAAGATGGCGAGCGGATCTTTCGAACCGATCGTTCGACAACGGAGGGTGAGAATAGCAGGGGGTTTTTTTTATTATTATTTTTAACATTACATTTTTTTTACTATTGATGCCGCATAGGCAGCATCAATAGTAAAAAGTTGGGGACACACAGGGTTAATAGCGTTAATGGAGTGCGTTACCCGCGGCATAACGCGGTCCATTACCGCAGGCATTAACCCTGTGTGAGCGGTGACTGGAGGGGAGTATGCGGGCGCCGGGCAGTGACTGTGGGGAGTAAGGAGCGGCCATTTTCTTCCGGACTGTGCACGTCGCTGATTGGTCGCGGCAAAACAGCCACGACCAATCAGCGACTTGGATTTCCATGACAGAAAGAGGCCACGACCAATGAATATCCGTGACAGACAGACGGAAGTGGCCCTTAGACAATTATATAGTAGATATTAATATAAAAATCTTGTGTGTATGTAATATCTTTCCCATGCAGACCTAGGATCTCCATATTCACAGGTAACCGGCCTGTGAACCCGACTCTTGCAGTTCACTTCCTCTCTTCGGTCCTTTTTTTCTTGCTACCGTACATTAGCAAAAAGTATGGCTGCAAGGTCAAAGTACCCAAGCTTTCCTAAACCTCATAACAAACTGATATTCTTGTTTTTGGTGCTAAATATTCTGTTCCCACACAGTTATGCAATATGTTGGTCTAAAAAAGCCCCGAGGAAGCTCTTGCCGCTCCTTAATGTATGTATCTGTAGAAGACGCTGAGAACTTTACTCTCTGACGTCTGTATGTGACAAGTTCATCAGGTCAGCACAGTCGCTCTGATTGACAGCCGCTCTGATTGACAGCCGCTCTGATAAAGCTCTGAGCTCGGCTTTCTGACTGTTTTAACCTCTTACACGTTGGGATCAGTACAAATTGTGACTGGGGAGGGACTTTTTTATAACTTCAGTAAGCTTTTCATTGTTCCTGAGGCTGGTTCTTTACTGACAGCCCCGGGCAGTCATGGGAGTCCGGTTTGACATACCTGTAATTACTATATACAAAAAGATACATTAAAAAAAAATTGTGTATGTATGCACATATATATGTATACAACTCTCGACTTTCACTTTTTTTTTACATCCACTTTATCTCTTTACAGTCCGTCAATGAAGTTACTATTAAAAGGGCGAACATGTTGAGCGACATGCATTTCCGAAGCCTCCGGACAAAGTTGTCTTTAATGCTGAGGAATGAAGAAGCCAGCAAGCAACTTGAAGTATGTAGACATTAATGTCCTTTTTACAATGCAGCCATTATTCTCTGCGAGTCAAACTATTAGGTGTCTTTGGCGCAAGACTCAGTAACCTTCTTTGCTCTACATTTGCGTTGCGAAGTCCTTTTTTTTTTTTTTTTTTTTCCATTGTAGGAGCTTAAAAAAAATATATAGGTCTTCCATTACTTTTACATTGATAATGACCTATCCTAAGGATAGGTCAATGTCCGATCGATCAGGGTCCGACACCCGGAACCCCTGCCAATCAGCTGTTATCAATGGCGGCGGCCGCTGGCCAGAAATACTTGCAGAGCTGGCGATCTTCTGGTAGTGGCCGCCGCAGGGTATTGCACATCTGCCTCCTATTGATTTGAATAGGAGGAGGATGTGCAGTACCAAGCCCGGCCACTACAAGTAGATGGAGCACCTCAGCTAATTAGTTCTTCCGGCTGGCGGCCAACACCGTTAACAGCTGATCGTCGGGGTCCTACCTATCAGGCATTGATTACCTACCCTAAAGAGAGGTCATCAATGTAAAACTAGTGGACGACCTCTTTAATGCTGTGGTCTGCTGCATATCTGACACTGTTGGTGCCTAATTGACCCCCGCTACTGAATTTGGGGTCTGTTGGGTTCCACCAAGGTGCCTGTAATTTTGTCTGAAAATTTACAGAATTGCAAATGCGACATAAACGTCGACAAAGATTTGTTTAATAAAGCCTCCAACACTGGTGTGAACACAGCCTAAGGCTGACGAAACATGGACCTTGCTTGTGTCTCAGTACTCGGTCTGGCCACCTATTAGGCAGGTAGCTCAGGAGACTTGGCAGTCTGCCCCGATATGTGAAACTCTCCTTATTTTATACCTTTTTAACCCCTTAAGCCCCAAGGGTGGTTTGCACGTTAATGACCGGACCAATTTTTACAATTCTGACCACTGTCCCTTTATGAGGTTATAACTCTGGAACGCTTCAACGGATCCTGATGATTCTGACATTATTTCTCGAGACATATTGTAATTCATGATAGTGCTAAGATTTCTTCAATAAGACTTGCGTTTATTTGTGAAAAAAACGGAAATTTGGCGAAAATTTTGAAAATTTCGCAATTTTCCAACTTTGAATTTTTATGCCCTTAAATCACACAGATATGTCACTCAAAATACTTAATAAGTAACATTTCCCACATGTCTACTTTACATCAGCACAATTTTGGAACCAACATTTTTTTTTTTGTTAGATAGTTATAAGGGTTAAAAGTTGACCAGCAATTTCTCATTTTTACAACACCATTTTTTTTTTTTAGGGACCACATCTCATTTGAAGTCATTTTGAGGGGTCTATATGATAGAAAATAACCAAGTGTGACACCATTCTAAAAACTGCACCCCTCAATGTGCTCAAAACCACATTCAAGAAGTTTATTAAAGGGAACCTGTCACCCCCAAAATCGATGGTGAGGTAAGCTCACCGTCATCAGGGGCTTATCTACAGCATTCTGTAATGCTGTAGATAATCCCCCGATGTAACCTGAAAGAGGAGAAAAAGAGGTTAGATTATACTTACCCAGGGGCTGTCCTGCTGCGGTTCGGTCAAATGGGTGTCTCAGGTCCGCTCTGGCGCCTCCTATCTTCATTCCATGACATCCTCTTCTGGTCTTCACGCCGCGGCTCCGTCGCAGGCGTACTTTGTCTGCCCTGTTGACGGCAGAGCAAAGTTCTGCAGTGCGCAGGTGCTGGGCTTCTCTGACCTTTCCGGGGCCTGCGCACTGCAGTACTTTGCTCTGCCCTCAACAGGGCAGTCAAAGTACGCCTGCGCCGGAGCCGCAGCGTGAAGACCAGAAGAGGACGTCATAGAATGAAGATGGGAGGCGCTGTTCCGGACCTGAAACACCCATCGGTGCAGGACCGCCCCTGGGTGAGTATAATCTAACCTCTTTTTCTCCTCTGAATCCAGTTCCATTCCACTATTTTTAGCCCCATTTACATGCACTTAAGTGAAAAAAAAAGTTAATCCCCAAGTTTGACCACCCATGTAATGTAATGACCAAGGGTAAAATATGCTTCCCAGCGTGTTGTCGAGGAATACACGGAGTATTTGTGTCTTTGCAGAGCTCACGGCAGCTAGCATCCAGATTCCATGAGCAATTTGTTGTCCGGGAGGATCTGATGGGTTTAGCTATAGGCACTCATGGCGCCAATATACAGCAAGCTCGGAGAGTTCCAGGCGTGACTGCTATTGATCTGGATGAAGACACTTGTACGTTTCATATTTATGGTGAGGTAAGAGTTACACTGCTGGAAATGGCTAGAATCTGAAATAATGAGCATAACCCCTAATAAATCGCATCACCTTTCGGTAACTCTGCCTCTCGCATGGTTCACTTTTCCTTAGGACCAAGACGCTGTAAAGAAAGCAAGGACATACTTAGAATTTGCTGAAGACATAATCCAAGTTCCTCGAAATTTAGTAGGTATGTAAGTTTTTGGCTTGCAGCATTTAAAGGCCTATTGTCAGCAGTAAAGTGCATGTAGTCATTGATGTGCAGAGGGCGGAGGTAGTGATCAGTGACGACCTGCATGACGTCATGGCGATTATATACTAATGGCGCCCTGCATACAGCATATTGCAATGCTGCACTAGGTAGATGGTTATCCTGCTTAGTCACACTCATTAAGCCAATGTGTTGACCGCCAGGTGGCAGTCTGCACCAGACATAGCCTCGCCATGTGCATCACAAATCATTGTTAACCATAGGTTATCAATATGACATTGGTCAGGGTCACTGGAACTTTACATAGGTGTTAAACTTATACACTGTGTTCCAAATTATTATGCACAAAGAGTTTAGGAGTGATGAGGTTAGAATTTTTTTGTTTGTCATTTAAACTCATTGATGATGTGTGTCAGGGCTCTTTATATCACTGAAAGCAATTGCAGATACCTGTGCAAATTAGTTCGGCAGGTCTGTCCAAATAAAGGAAAGACTACTTAAGAAGGCTGATCCACATTATTAAGCAGCCTACATGTTTGGCCAAAATGGGAAAGCAAAAGGATGTGTCTGCTGCTGAGAAGCAACAAATTGTGGAGTATTTAGGTCAAGGCATGACTACAATCAACATTGCCAAGACACTTCATCGTGATCATCGCACAATCAAGAAGTATGTAGCTGATTCCCAGCACACACGTGTGCGTGCTGATAAGGAAAAATTGAGGACTCTTTCCAACAGGCAATTGCGTAAGGTTAAAAGAGCAGCTGCAAAAATGCCTTGTCAGGGCAGCAGACAAGATTTTGAAGCTGCTGGTGCCTCCAACGTTCCCAAGACCAACAAGATGCTGGGTCCTTCAGAGGTTTGCAGCTGTGCGTAAGCCATCCTGTTGACCACCTCTATCCACTGCACACAAGCAGAAACGGCTCCAGTGGGCCAAACGATACATGAAGACTGACTTCCAAACTGTTTTGTTCACCGATCAGTGCCGTGCAACGCTTGATGGTCCAGATGGATGGAGTGGAGGATGGCTGGTTGATGGACACCCCATGAAAACACGGCTAAGGCGCCAACAAGGAGGAGGTGGAGTAATGTTTTGGGCTGGAATCATGGGGAGAGAGATTGTCAGCCCCTTTATGATCCCTGAAGGGATAAAGATAAACTCCATAATCTATGTGGAGTTTCTAAAACAATACTTCCTGCCATGGTTCAAGAGGAAGAACCGTGCTTTCCGCAGCAAGATCATTTTCATGCATGATAATGCACCGTCTCATGCTGCAAAAAACACATCTGCATCTCTGGCTGCTATGGGCATAAAAGAGGACAAACTTATGGTGTGGCCACCATCATCCCCTGACCTCAACCCCATTGAGAACCTCTGGAGCATCATCAAAAGGAGTGTCTATGATGGCGGGAGGCAGTTCATATCTAAGCAACAGCTCTGGGAGGGTATTCTGTCCACATGCAAAACAATTGAAGTAGAAACCATCTGACAAATTCAATGGACGAGAGAGTCCAGAAACTTCTTTCGAACAAGGGGTCCTATGTGCAAATGTAACATCACCCAGAATAACGTTTTCACTGTTTGATTTCATTTTGTAATAAGCTGATAATGCTTATAACTTCACAATTGGCCATTTTTTTTGTTCAAAATTAAATAAAAAAGGTTGAAAACTCTGCTGTGCATAATAATTTGGAACATGCATTTTGAGTGTTTATTTTCTTTTTAAAAAAGATACTGTTTTCATAGGCAGTTTGTTCCAAAACATTGCAATTATACTAGAATAGTAGATGACTGGAAAATAACAATGACTGCAATTCAGATAGGTAATTTAGAGAAAATATGAGGAAATATTATTTGCATAATAATTTGGAACACAGTGTAGACCTAAAAGCAAAAATTTGTATAGAAACACCATACAGCGCCAGAACTGTGACACAGCAAGACGGGGAGGATTAGCTGTGTCTATCTGGGCATTGTATCCTGTGGGCAGGCTGTCGGCATGGTGTGATCGGGCAGCCCCTTGAAAGGGAATCTGTCACCAGGTTTGGCCGATATGAGATATGGCCACCACCTGTCAGGGCTGATGTACAGCATTCTATAATATATCTGTCCCGAAAGACAAGAAAAAAGAGCTTTTATTACACCCCTGCCGAGCGGTCCAGTCTAATGGGTGTCGCTGGGTATGGTCTGGTGTCTCCCTCCTTCTTGCTTCGTGTGGATGACGTGTCCCTACACCTTCCACGAAATCACGTTCCTGCGCAGGCGTACGTCTCTGCCCTGACCACGGTACAGTAAAGTACTGCAGTGCGCATGAGCCGGGCTCTTTGACCTTTCATGGCGCCTGCACACTGGAGTACGCCTGTGCAGGAGCGCGATGCCAGGGAGAGTGTGGATGACACAGGAGGCGTCCTCTATACAAATCACAGAAGGAGGGTAGCATCGCAAGAAGATGGGAGGCACCGGACCAAGACCGGCCACACACCTCAGAACGCCCCACAGGGGAGTATAATAAAAACTATTATTCTTGTCTTGGAGGCCGGGTTGGGGGCTGATATACAGCATTATAGATTGTTGTATATCACCCATGAAAGGTGGTGGCCATATCTCATATGCGCCAAACCTGATTACAGGTTCTCTGTAAGGTTCTGCTCACATCTCCAGTGAGGCTTTTTGTTTGGGTTCGAATAATAGACATAATAGGAGTAAGCTGTTCGAGCCGCTATAGAAGATGCCACTTTGAGTATATGCCCTGCTCTAGGGTCCCTGGGGGTCCAGTGTTATTTTTTTTCCTTCTTTTTATCAGATTGTCATCAGTGCGGTGCATCAAGTAGAGTAACCGACTGCCCGTTTCAGTGGCCAACACAGCCTGTTTCCTAGTTCTGTTGCGTTTGACTTGCTCTTCTGACCATGGTTGATGGGGTAGCCCGGCTCACTTCTGTATCAGGGCGAGTTACTTCATATCTACTGATACCTGAGGGTCATGAGTTGTACCGTTTCAAAGAATATTACTGCATAGGCTCCGGGATGCAAGACAAACTAATAAATGATTTAGCTTTTTCTCACGTTTCCTGGGTACAGCTTTCTGTTACACTCCTCCAGTAGCAGAGCCACAGAGCGCAGCGATTGGCTGTTGTGCTGTGAACATGGCGTCACCGCTGCAGCCTGTCGGCACAGATCGCAGCCGGCAGCGACAAGAGAGAGTGCTGTACTCCAGGAGGGTGATTAAAAGCTCCAGCTGGGTTTTTTGTGTTTGCCACTCTGATTAAAAATAAGTAGTAATTTTTAATATATGACAACCCTTTTAAGAATCATTCTTTCCATGGTTCTTGGCTTCTAAACAATTACGTTTGATGTCTGCATTTATTTATTTTCATAATCCATTTTTTATTTTTAAAACCTTTCACAGTTCTGTTTTCTAGTTAATAGATTTTGTACTTTTTAAAAAAAAAAAAAAAATTTAGGAAAAGTTATTGGGAAGAACGGAAAACTCATTCAGGAAATTGTGGACAAATCGGGGGTTGTCAGAGTCCGGATTGAAGCCGAAAATGATAAAAACATTTCCCAAGAAGAGGTTTGTATTCCCTTATATTATAGCCGAATTATTTAGTATTTGGTCATTATGATTTTATTATTTGATGACAAACCTTGTAGACAAGTGGTGTGTATTGCCACGTGTGCGATATATGAGAATTGTGTCCATTCTTCTACATGATCTTTATATTAATGGACCTATAAAGAGGAAGCTAAAGAGCTGGTGCTGTATTCCCATAGTCTGCCAATTACAAATATAAGCTATATGAAAATAGTATTTCCCTGGATTTCTTCATATTTTTATCAGATTTACATGATATTTTAAGTATATGTGATACAACCATTTGAGTAATTTTCTTCCGAAACCATGGACACAACTTCTGTATGTAATAAAAGCCCTTATATAATCCTGTGATCACTACTTCATTGAAGCAGATCTGTCGCTAGATTCCGTAAAAAAAAACTGCAAACATTTTTAAATTGATCTCTTAAACCTGATGAGGCTGGAGGATTTCTTTTGAAAATCTATGCCAGAATGGTTTTGTGATTCTGTATGAAAGTTTACCTCAATTTCCTCCCAGCTAGTCTTAATTGACAGCTCCTCAGTGCCCCTCCTCACCGCTGTGCTGAATCTCCACCCACCTAGTCTTGAATACACTTAGGCTATGTGCCCACGTTGCAGAAATGCCTTGGATATGTCCGCAGCATTTCCGCAACTCCCCACCACAGGTAAAACACAAGCGTTTTGCAAGTGATTTGAAGCATCGCTTGGTAAAGTGATTGATAGGTTGGTCACACTTGTCAAGCACAGTGTTTGACAAGTGTGACCAACTTTTTACTATTGATGCTGCCTATGCAGAATCAATAGTAAAAGATAGAATGTTAAAAATAATTTAAAAAAAAATATGGTTAGTCTCACCTTCCAACGGCCCCCGGTCTCCGCCGCAGCGCTTCCGGTACGTTCCTTTCCCAGGGATGCTTTGCGCAAAGGACCTTTGTGACGTCACGGTCGCGTGACCGCGACGTCATCCCAGGTCCTTTGCGCAAAGCATCCCTGGGAACGGAAGTCACCGTGTGCACCGTCATCGGAAGGTACGGTAAGTATATCACTATTTTTTATTTTGATTCTTTTTTTTCTTTTTTTTTTTTTTTACAGAAATACCGTTCCCAAGGGCCTGGAGGAGAGTCTCCACTTCTCCAGACCTGGGTACCATTCACACATAAAGCGCTCGGTTTACCCATGGTGGGCATAGCCACATGCGTAAAGTGAGCGTTTTAATGCAATCCTTTGGCATCGGAATCGCCGCGATTCCACAGAAATAATGAAGATGCTGCGGATTTTACCGCTATGCAATTCTGCAATGGGAAAATCCGCAGCATGGGCACAGCAACTGCAGAATCTTATAGGATTGCATGGGAATGCTGTTTTTAAGTGTTTTCGCTGCGGCAGAAACGCATAAGAAACGCAACGTGGGCACGCAGCCTTAGACTGATGAGATATTTCATTCTATAGCTGGACTTACAAATTGTTCTTTTTAATATCAGGATTATACAGCTATTTTGACATGTATTTTCAGAGCAAATACAACAGTTTCACCAGGTCTATGAGATCTGCTTAGTAATATATGTAGATTGTACTGTGAAAACTTGTGACAGATCAACACAAATTTACTCACTTTCTTGATGATAGATTTTAGTGCAAGCATTATCGTGTGTAGTCCAGAGAAAAGACAGCGCTCCAAAATTTGGGTAAAGCAAAAATAAAATCCTTGTTTTGCCCCTTTCAAGTGCTGCACACATTAGGGTGTGGGTCAATACAGGATCTTTTTTTTTTTTTTTTTGCTTTCCCTGGATTCCGGCGCTCTATTTCTTGTGGACTGTTATCGGGGATCCGGTGTTGCTTTCCCAGGATTTGCACCCAACTACTATCACGGTGCTGTGTTTTTGTTTTGTTTATTTTTCTGGCATTCGTTTGTGTGTATGTATGTCTATATAATATATATATTGTTTTGGTTGTAACCTGTAAAATCCCATAAGAGTATAACACAAGCCATAACGTAACGGCAGCATGCTAATACTGACATTGTGATCATTGACTTTTAGGGAATGGTTCCCTTTGTATTTGTGGGCACAAAGGACAGTATCACCAACGCCACCGTTCTGTTGGACTACCACCTTAACTACTTAAAGGTAACTTTTTCCAGTGTAATGCACATTCACCCATAACACAACTGCTAATGTCGGCTCGTCTTCTCATTGGAGATATTTTCTGTTCTCTAATTTCAGCTTTTCACTCAGTTTTTACTAATCAAAATTCTCAATGTCTGGCTCAGGGCATATACAGGTCCTTCTCAAAAAATTAGCATATAGTGTTAAATTTCATTATTTACCATAATGTAATGATTACAATTAAACTTTCATATATTATAGATTCATTATCCACCAACTGAAATTTGTCAGGTCTTTTATTGTTTTAATACTGATGATTTTGGCATACAACTCCTGATAACCCAAAAAACCTGTCTCAATAAATTAGCATATTTCACCCATCCAATCAAATAAAAGTGTTTTTTAATAACAAACATAAAAACCATCAAATAATAATGTTCAGTTATGCACTCAATACTTGGTCGGGAATCCTTTGGCAGAGATGACTGCTTCAATGCGGCGTGGCATGGAGGCAATCAGCCTGTGACACTGCTGAGATGTTATGGAGGCCCAGGATGCTTCAATAGCGGCCTTAAGCTCATCCAGAGTGTTGGGTCTTGCGTCTCTCAACTTTCTCTTCACAATATCCCACAGATTCTCTATGGGGTTCAGGTCAGGAGAGTTGGCAGGCCAATTGAGCACAGTAATACCATGGTCAGTAAACCATTTACCAGTGGTTTTGGCACTGTGAGCAGGTGCCAGGTCGTGCTGAAAAATGAAATCTTCATCTCCATAAAGCATTTCAGCCGATGGAAGCATGAAGTGCTCCAAAATCTCCTGATAGCTAGCTGCATTAACCCTGCCCTTGATGAAACACAGTGGACCAACACCAGCAGCTGACATGGCACCCCACACCATCACTGACTGTGGGTACTTGACACTGGACTTCAGGCATTTTGGCATTTCCTTCTCCCCAGTCTTCCTCCAGACTCTGGCACCTTGATTTCCGAATGACATGCAAAATTTGCTTTCATCAGAAAAAAGTACTTGGGACCACTTAGCAACAGTCCAGTGCTGCTTCTCTGTAGCCCAGGTCAGGCGCCTCTGCCGCTGTTTATGGTTCAAAAGTGGCTTTACCTGGGGAATGCGGCACCTGTAGCCCATTTCCTGCACACGCCTGTGCACGGTGGCTCTGGATGTTTCCACACCAGACTCAGTCCACTGCTTCCTCAGGTTCCCCAAGGTCTGGAATCGGTCCTTCTCCACAATCTTCCTCAGGGTCCGGTCTCCTCTTCTCGTTGTACAGCGTTTTCTGCCACATTGTTTCCTTCCAACAGACTTACCATTGAGGTGCCTTGATACAGCACTCTGGGAACAGCCTATTTGTTGAGAAATTTCTTTCTGGGTCTTACCCTCTTGCTTGAGGGTGTCAATGATGGCCTTCTTGACATCTGTCAGGTCGCTAGTCTTTCCCATGATGGGGGTTTTGAGTAATGAACCAGGCAGGGAGTTTATAAAAGCCTCAGGTATCTTTTGCATGTGTTTAGAGTTAATTAGTTGATTCAGAAGATTAGGGTAATAGGTCGTTTAGAGAACCTTTTCTTGATATGCTAATTTATTGAGACAGGTTTTTTGGGTTATCAGGAGTTGTATGCCAAAATCATCAGTATTAAAACAATAAAAGACCTGACAAATTTCAGTTGGTGGATAATGAATCTATAATATATGAAAGTTTAATTGTAATCATTACATTATGGTAAATAATGAAATTTAACACTATATGCTAATTTTTTGAGAAGGACCTGTACAATGTATGCTGAGAATATTATCTGATGGGATTTTAAATGGCCACCTGGCTGTAGACTGTCTATATGTGTGCGTGTCTGGGCAGGTAGACGAGGATAAAGACTACTCTTTATACTTCCTATAAAAAGAACATCTTTGGGAGAGTAGGATATCTCCACAAAGGAGACCAATATGAAGGGTACAATTAAAGAGATATGAATATGAATGAACTGTAATAGGACTAACACCTATCCTGAATTGCCAAATAAATATTAATTTCTTACAAGGTATCTGTGGGTCACATTAATTGAATATATACCAATGTGCAAACATAACAATATGCAAGATAAAGGTAATTTTGTATCTACAGCTAAGTAGAGAAACCATCATCATAGCAAGATGAAAAAATACCCCAACAAATGTTGCATAGTGCATATAGGGTTTTTACTATGCATGTTACATAGTGCTTGGGTATTTTGTTCATTTTGCCATGATGAATATTATTGTGTCTCTAGTTAGCCGTAGATAGAACATTACCTTTATCTTGCATATTGTTATGTTTGCACATTGGTATATATTCAATTAATGTGACCCACGGATACCTTGTATGTTATTACTACTTGTTTGACTAGTGAGGTTAGGTGTTGGTCTTATTACAGTCTCTCACGTTTGTGTGTAATTGTTTGGGTTATTGGCCCTTTTTTTATTGTTTTTAGAACTTTTTTGTATTGCTCCATTTTTTTGTTACTTACAGTGGGTACGGAAAGTATTCAGACCCCTTTAAATTTTTCCCCCTTTGTTTCCTTGCATTTTTGCAAATTTATTAGAAAAGAAAAACTGAAAATTCACATGGTCATAAGTATTCAGACACTCATATTTAAGTCACATGCTGTCCATTTCCTTGTGATCCTCCTTAAGATAGTTCTTATCCTTCATTGGAGTCCAGCCGTGTTTAATTAAACTGATAGGACTTGATTTGGAAGGGCACACACCTGTCTGTATAAGACCTCACAGCTCACAGTGCATGTCAGACCAAATGAGAATCATGAGGTCAAAGGAACTGGCCAAGGAGCTCAGAGATAGAATTGTGGCAAGGCACAGATCTGGCCAAGGGTACAACAGAATTTCTGCAGTACTCAAGGTTCCTAAGAGCACAGTGGCCTCCGTAATCCTTAAATGGAAGACGTTTGGGACCTCAAGAAGTCTTCCTAGACCTGGCCATCCAGCCAAAGTGAGCAATCGTGGGAGAAGAGCCTTGGTGAGAGGTAAAGAAGAACCCCAAGATCACTGTGGCTGAGCTCCAGAAATGGGAGAAAGTTCCACAAAGTCAACTATCACTGCAGCCCTCCACTAGTTGGGCCTTTATGGCAGAGTGGCCATACGGAAGCCTCTCCTCAGTGCAAGACAGGAAGGACTCCCAATTTATGAGAAATAAGATTCTCTGGTCTGATGAGACGAAGATGGACCTTTTTGATCATCATTCTAAGCGGTATGTGTGGAGAAAACCAGGCACTGCCCATCACCTTCCCAATACAATCCCAACAGTAAAACATGGTGGTGGCAGCATTATGCTATGGAGTGTTTTTCAGCTGCAGGGACAGGACGACTGGTTGTCATTGAAGGAAACATGAATGCGGCCAAGTACAGAGAGATCCTGGATGAAAACCTCTTCAACAGTTTTCTGGACCTCAGATTTGGCCGAAGGTTCACCTTCCAACAAGACAATGACCCTAAGCACAGAGCTAAAATAACAAAGGAGTGGCTTCAGAACAACTCTGACCATTCTTGACTGGCCCAGCCAAAGCCCTGACCTAAACCCAACTGAGCATCTCTGGAGAGACCTGAAAATGGCTGTCCACCAACATTCACATCCAACCTGATGGAACTGGAGTGGATCTGCAAGGAAGAATGGCAGAGGATCCCCAAATCCAGCGGTGAAAAACTTGTTGCATCATTCCCAAGAAGACTCATGGCTGTACTAGCTCAAAAGGTGCTTCTACTCAATACTGAGCAAAGGGTCTGAATACTTATGACCATGAGATATTTCAGTTTTTCTTTTTTAATAAATTTGCAAAAATGTCTACATTTCTGTTTGGTTTTTTTTCAGTCAAGATGGGGTGCAGAGTGTACATTAATGAGAAGAAAATTAACTTTTTTTTTTTTTTTAATTTACCAAATGGCTGCAACGAAACAAAGAGTGAAAAATGTAAAGGGGTAGGAATGCTTTCCGTACCCACTGTATGAGAGACCTGGAGCAGTTTGGAAAAGAAGAGTGGTCCAAAATTTAAGTTGAGGTGTAAGATTGATTGCAGTTATTTATTCCAAAAGGTGTGAAACCAAATATTAAGTTGAGGGTGGCAACAATTTTGCGGGCCCATTTTGGGGATTTGTGTGAAATTATGTCCAATTTTCCTTTTTTCTCTATTTATTTTCTTCCAAAACCCACATCATGGTTAGTACACCAGCCTCATCAGGATGAATGCCTCTATTCAATCTTACCTGCTGTTTATATTGTGACATCTGCAGACATATCCTCTTTAAATTGCTATTTATGACAGCTGTAAATCCTAGCAATGAGATCTGCCTCTATTTGGGGGAAAAAAACCTGTCGCTCCCTGCTTTCTGGGGAGAGGTGGCGGGATTCTCCACTGCTATACAAATAAGGTGAAGCCTTGTACAAGGTGACCGGGGTGAATACTGCTGCATGTCTTGTATGAGGAAATAAGATGTAGTCACGTAGAAGAGAAATACCTGTATGATCCTCATCCTATATATCACTGTGTCCCGTATGTCCTCATTTCTAATCCTCATAGGAAGTGGACCAACTCCGCCTGGAGCGGCTGCAGATTGACGAACAGCTCCGGCAAATTGGCGCCAGCTCGAGGCCTCCACCAAATCGCCCCGACAAAGAGAAGGGCTATCTGAGCGAAGACTGCAGTGGGATTGGACGAGGAAGTCGGCCCTATAACAGCAGGGGGCGCAACAGGAGGGGAACCGGTTATGCATCAGGTAGGCCAGCACCCTCCACATGCTGCACGACTGAGGTTTCCCATCCTTCTGCTCACATTTATTGTAACGACTAAAGTCTGGATGTTACTGATCCCACATTTAAAGTGAAGTAATGATGCGATTTTATTGCAGGTACAAATTCTGAGGCATCGAATGCATCAGAGAACGAGTCTGACCACCGAGATGAGCTCAGCGACTGGTCCTTGGCACCTGCAGAGGAAGAGCGCGACAATTATATCCGGAGGGGTGATGGAAGAAGGCGTGGCGGAGCACGAGGTCAAGGACTGAGGGGGCGTGGGGGGTTTAAAGGTAACTTTATTTTTTTATTACTACTTTTTAGCTTTGACAAACCATGACTAAGACTTTCTAAGTCGAAACGCGTCGGTCAAGCCCCCCTGGAATCTCTTTGGTGTGCCAACATGTCCTTGTTTTATCAAGTTTGGAATAAATGTGAAGTTTTACTCCTCTATGCTGGAGAACATTTTTTTTTTCTTTTTCTGCGACCTTTATATCTGCCTCTGGCTAAGTGCTATGTAAACCCCACCCATATCACTGATTGGCAGATTTCTGTGTACACTGTGCATAGGCAAAAAGCTGCCAATCGTGATGGGGGTGTGGCTAGACTACTTGACAGCAGGTTTACTAGTCCTCTAGTGATAATCTCCTGCTAATAAAACACTGATTTTGTACAATCAATAGCAAGCAGCCAGTAAGTGACACATCGTTGGAATTCCGGTCTCTTCCCCCTACGTCATGCTGCTCTCAAATGGGGTAGCAAAAACTTGGTGGTACAGTCCCTTCAAATAATAAGGCAGCTACTGTGACAGAAGCTAGGTCCTCTTAAGTTTTGTTTTTGTTTTTTGTCCTAGTCAAATGAACAAAAAATTCTAATTTAGCAGCAGAAAAAAGTACTGTGGCTTTTCTCCATTTCTAGAATCCATGCAACACTTGTTACAATGGGCTGTGTGCACACGATGCAGATTTGGTGCAGAATTTTCTGCATAAAATCTGCACTAAATCTGCATCTCCTGGCAGAATCCGCAGGTGCGTTTTTTTATGCGTTTTTTGTGCGTTTTTTATGCAGATTTTACCAATGAATTTCTATTATGGAGGGGTGCAGAAACGCTGCAAAACTGCACAAAAGAAGTGACATGCACTTCTTTGAAATCTGCAGCGTTCCTGCGCAGATTTTTCTGCACCACGTGCACAGCTTTTTTTTTTTTACTTTGATTTACATTGTACTGTAAATCACAGTGCAGTTCTGCTGCGTTTCTGCTGCAGAAAAATCTGCTGCAGTTCTGCACTAAATCTGCATCGTGTGCACATACCCTTAGGCCACATTCACACGTTGCGTCCTGTCCCTGCGGGTTCTCCCGCAGCAGATTTGATAAATCTGCAGGGCAAACCCGCTGCGGTTATCCCTGCAGATTTATCGCGGTTTGTCCTGCGGGTTCCGCTGCTGGATTTTACTCCTACTATTGATGCTGCATATGCAGCATCAATAGTAATGTTAAAAATAATAAAATAATGATATACTCACCCTCCGACGTCCCGATCTCCTCGGCGCTGCAGGAGGCGGTCCGGTTCCAAAGATGCTGTGCGACCAGGACCTTCGTGACGTCACGGTCATGTGACCGCGACGTCACCGCAGGTCCTGGTCGCATAGCAAACCTGAGACAGGACGGCCGCGTGCAGCGCTGAGACTTCAGAGGTGAGTATATCATGATTTTTTTATTTTAATTCTTTTTTTTTTTTACTCAAATATGGTTCCCGGGGCCTGGAGGAGAGTCTCCTCTCCTCCACCCCGGGTATAACCCGCACATTATCCGCATTACTTCCCGCATGGTGGGCACAGCCCCATGCGAGAAGTAAGCGGATCAATGCATTTCTATGGGTGCAGAATCGCTGCGATTCTGCACAAAGAAGTGACATGGTCCTTCTTTTTTTCCGCAGCAATTCGGCGCGGGTTTTTTCGGGATTTTCCGCAATGTGGGCACAGCGGTTTTTGTTTTCCATAGGGTAACATTGTACTGTACCCTGCATGGAAAACAGCTGCGGACCCGCAGCGGCAAAATCGCGGCGGTTCCGCAGTAAAAACCGCATAGTGTGAACATACCCTTATAGTATGCAGATTTTATAACACTGTAATATTTTCTTCTGCATCTTTCAGCGAATGATGACCAGTCTCGGACAGACAACAGACAGCGTAATTCCCGGGAGCCCAAAACGAGGACAGCAGATGGCTCTCTCCAGGTCGGTCAATGAGTATTTAAAGGGAGTACAACGGATCATGTGGTGTAATTGTATATTTGAATAAGATCTTGTATATATTTCTATTTAGACATCGATCCACAATTCTGCTTCCATATCTATCTGTTCCTAGTGTTATAGTATGTCTGATGAAAAAAGGAGAAATGCCCCAGATTAGAGTAATGCATCCCTTACTGGATAGGACTAAGCATGGCATCAGTCATGTGACCCATTATGTAAACTATGAGACCACTTGGCATGTAGTGAATGCTTTGTAGGTAAGTGTTTACCTGTAGTATGCAGACTGCGGTGGGTATCTGCTGCAGTCTCCGGGTATGGACCAAGACTTGGAGAGGGATGGGAATTGTGTGTACTCCCTGCAATCCCCCACATTTATTTTGCTGTTATGTTGTGGTACCAAACACCAATAAAAATGTCCAATCCAGTTCCCTAATCCTTCCCTCCTATTATACCTTCTGTCCGTTCTACCTATGCAGTGACTGTTCACCTCCCGTCATCTCCACAGTAATGGCAGCCTCCTCTGTTCACCTCCCGTCATCTCCACAGGGACACCAGCCTCATCTGTTCACCTCCTGTCATCTCCATAGGGACACCAGCCTCCTCTGTACACCTCCCGTCATCTCCACAGTAATGGCATCCTCCTCTGTACACCTCCCGTCATCTCCACAGGGACAGTATCCTCCTCTGTTCACCTCCCGTCATCTCCACAGTAATGGCATCCTCCTCTGTACACCTCCCGTCATCTCCACAGGGACAGTATCCTCCTCTGTTCACCTCCCGTCATCTCCACAGGGACACCAGCCTCCTCTGTTCCCCTCCTGTCATCTCCACAGGGACAGTATCCTCCTCTGTTCACCTCCCGTCATCTCCACAGGGACAGCAGCCTCCTCTGTTCACCTCCCGTCATCTCCACAGGGACACCAGCCTCCTCTGTACACCTCCCGTCATCTCCACAGTAATGGCAGCCTCCTCTGCACACCTCCCGTCATCTCCACAGGGACACCAGCCTCCTCTGTACACCTCCCGTCATCTCCACAGTAATGGCGGCCTCCTCTGTTCACCTCCCGTCATCTCCACAGGGACACCAGCCTCCTCTGTTCACCTCCCGTCATCTCAACAGTAATGGCAGCCTCCTCTGTTCACCTCCCGTCATCTCCACAGGGACACCAACCTCCTCTGTACACCTCCTGTCATCTCTACAGGGACAGCATCCTCCTCTGTTCCCCTCTCGTCATCTCTACAGGGACAGCAGCCTCCTCTGTTCGCCTCCCGTCATCTCCACAATAATGGCAGCCTCCTCTGTACACCTCCCGTCATCTCCACAGTGACAGCAGCCTCCTCTGTTCCCCTCCCGTCATCTCCACAATAATGGCAGCCTCCTCTGTACACCTCCCGTCATCTCCACAGTAATGGCAGCCTCCTCTGCACACCTCCCGTCATCTCCACAGTGACAGCAGCCTCCTCTGTTCCCCTCCCGTCATCTCCACAGTGACAGCAGCCTCCTCTGTTCCCCTCCCGTCATCTCCACAGTGACAGCAGCCTCCTCTGTTCACCTTCCGTCATCTCCACAGTGACAGCAGCCTCCTCTTTTCCCCTCTCCCCCCCCCGTCATCTCCACATTGACAGCAGCCTCCTCTGTTCACCTCCCGTCATCTCCACTGTAATGGCAGCCTCCTCTGTTCACCTCCCGTCATCTCCACAGGGACAGCAGCCTCCTCTGTACACCTCCCGTAATCTCCACAGTGACAGCAGCCTCCTCTGTTCGCCTCCCGTCATCTCCACAATAATGGCAGCTTCCTCTGTACACCTCCCGTCATCTCCACAGGGACGGCAGCCTCCTCTGTTCTCCTCCCGTCATATCCACAGTGATAGCAGCTTCCCCTCTTCACCTCCCATCATCTCCACAGTGACTGCAGTCTCCTCTGTTCACCTTTTGTCATCTTTACAGGGAATGCCAGGAGGTAACAGGCGGTTCTCAACTGTCCCATCTAGCGGCCACAGATCACCGACGTGATCAATGGTCCTGAGAATCAATTTGCACCAACGCTAATATTTTGTCAAGTTTTTTTAGGACATACAGGTCCTTCTCAAAAAATTAGCATATAGTGTTAAATTTCATTATTTACCATAATGTAATGATTACAATTAAACTTTCATATATTATAGATTCATTATCCACTAACTGAAATTTGTCAGGTCTTTTATTGTTTTAATACTGATGATTTTGGCATACAACTCCTAATAACCCAAAAAACCTGTCTCAATAAATTAGCATATCAAGAAAAGGTTCTCTAAACGACCTATTACCCTAATCTTCTGAATCAACTAATTAACTCTAAACACATGCAAAAGATACCTGAGGCTTTTATAAACTCCCTGCCTGGTTCATTACTCAAAACCCCCATCATGGGTAAGACTAGCGACCTGACAGATGTCAAGAAGGCCATCATTGACACCCTCAAGCAAGAGGGTAAGGCCCAGAAAGAAATTTCTCAACAAATAGGCTGTTCCCAGAGTGCTGTATCAAGGCACCTCAATGGTAAGTCTGTTGGAAGGAAACAATGTGGCAGAAAACGCTGTACAACGAGAAGAGGAGACCGGACCCTGAGGAAGATTGTGGAGAAGGACAAATTCCAGACCTTGGGGAACCTGAGGAAGCAGTGGACTGAGTCTGGTGTGGAAACATCCAGAGCCACCGTGCACAGGCGTGTGCAGGAAATGGGCTACAGGTGCCGCATTCCCCAGGTAAAGCCACTTTTGAACCATAAACAGCGGCAGAGGCGCCTGACCTGGGCTACAGAGAAGCAGCACTGGACTGTTGCTAAGTGGTCCCAAGTACTTTTTTCTGATGAAAGCAAATTTTGCATGTCATTCGGAAATCAAGGTGCCAGAGTCTGGAGGAAGACTGGGGAGAAGGAAATGCCAAAATGCCTGAAGTCCAGTGTCAAGTACCCACAGTCAGTGATGGTGTGGGGTGCCATGTCAGCTGCTGGTGTTGGTCCACTGTGTTTCATCAAGGGCAGGGTCAATGCAGCTAGCTATCAGGAGATTTTGGAGCACTTCATGCTTCCATCGGCTGAAATGCTTTATGGAGATGAAGATTTCATTTTTCAGCACGACCTGGCACCTGCTCACAGTGCCAAAACCACTGGTAAATGGTTTACTGACCATGGTATTACTGTGCTCAATTGGCCTGCCAACTCTCCTGACCTGAACCCCATAGAGAATCTGTGGGATATTGTGAAGAGAAAGTTGAGAGACGCAAGACCCAACACTCTGGATGAGCTTAAGGCCGCTATTGAAGCATCCTGGGCCTCCATAACATCTCAGCAGTGTCACAGGCTGATTGCCTCCATGCCACGCCGCATTGAAGCAGTCATTTCTGCCAAAGGATTCCCGACCAAGTATTGAGTGCATAACTGAACATTATTATTTGTTGGTTTTTTTGTTTGTTATTAAAAAACACTTTTATTTGATTGGATGGGTGAAATATGCTAATTTATTGAGACAGGTTTTTTGGGTTATCAGGAGTTGTATGCCAAAATCATCAGTATTAAAACAATAAAAGACCTGACAAATTTCAGTTGGTGGATAATGAATCTATAATATATGAAAGTTTAATTGTAATCATTACATTATGGTAAATAATGAAATTTAACACTATATGCTAATTTTTTGAGAAGGACCTGTATATACTGTACTAGATGGTGGCCCGATTCTAACGAATCGGGTATTCTACAATATGTATGTAGTTTATTTATGAAGTTTTCAGAATAATGCAATATATATATATATACAGGATTCGGCCAGCCGGGCGCGACCAATTAGTGAGGCGTGGTTCAAATTCTGCACCAATTTGTGGCCGGACTGCCCCTATCGCTGATTGGTCACGCCCGGCCGGCCGCGAACAATCAGTGAAGCCAGGGCGGCTCCAGGTTTTTGAGGGCTCCAGGTGAGTGTCTCAGTGGGCCCCCCTCTTTAACACATACCACGATTCATGATGCACAGATACAGCAGAGAAATATACCACAGCCCACGTAGCATATAACACAGCCCACGTAGCATATAGCATAGCCACGTAGTATATAGCACAGGCCACATAGTATATAGCACAGGCCACGTAGTATATAGCACAGCCCACGTAGTATATAGCAATGTGGGCACCATATCCCTGTTAAAAAAGAATTAAAATAAAAAAGTTATATACTCACCTTCCGGGGCGGCCCCCGGATCCAGTCGAGGCGTTTAGCGATGCTCCTCGCGACGCTCCGGTCCCAAGAATGCATTTGCGGTCTCGCGAGATGATGACGTAGCGGTCAGGCGAGACCGCTACGTCATCATCTCGCGAGACCGCAATGCATGGCCCGGAGCGTCGCGAGGAGCGAGAAAGGCGCCAAAAGGTGAGTATATAATTTTTTTATTTTTTTTATTATTTTTAACATATCTTTTTACCATTGATGCTGCATAGGCACTGACAGAAAGTAGGAAAGGGCGAATTTGCGGCCGGAGTGTGCCTGACACTGATTGGTCGCGACGCAGGATTTCCGTGACAGACGGAAGTGCCCCTTAGACGATATATATATATATATATATCTATATATATATAGATATATAGATATATAGATATATCTATATATCTATATATCTATATATATATAGATATATATATATATATATATATAGATATATATATCTATATATATCTATATATATATCTATATATATATATCTATATATATATCTATATATATATCTATATATATAATTGTCTAAGGGGTTTTCCGTCTCTGTCTGTCTGTCCTGGAAATTCCGGCTCTCTGATTGGTCGAGGCCTGGCGGCACAGCATCGACGTAGAAATCCCGCGTCTCTGATTGGTCGAGGCCGCCAGGCCTCGACCAATCAGCAACAGGCACAACAACGATGATGTCATAAAGGACGTAGAAATCCCGCGTCTGATTGGTCGAGGCCGCCAGGCCTCGACCAATCAGCAACGGGCACAGCGACGATGATGTCATAAAGGACGTAGACATCTCACGTTTCTGATTCAGCAACGGGCACAGTATCGACGTAGATGTCATAATGGTTGCCATGGCGACGATGATGTCATAAAGGTTGCCTCGACCAATCAGCGACGGGCACAGTGTGCCGCGAATTCTGGAATCATCATTGTCCATATACTACGGGGACATGCATATTCTAGAATACCCGATGCGTTAGAATCGGGCCACAATCTAGTATATATATATATATATATATATATATATATATATATATATATATATATATATATATATATATATATATATATATATATATATATATATATATATATATATATATATATATATATATATATATCGTCCAAGGGGCACTTCCGTCTGTCTGTCTGTCCTTCTGTCACGGTTATTCATTCGCTGATTGGTCTCAGCAGCTGCCTGTCATGGCTGCCGGGACCAATCAGCGACGGGCACAGTCCGATTAGTCCCTCCCCTGCACTCACTGCCCGGCGCCCGCTCCATGATCCCCTCCACTCACCACTCACACAGGGTTAAGCTGCAGCTTCCGTTCCCAGGGCTGGTATGAGCAGGACCTGTGATGACGTCACGGCAGGTCCTTGTCGCACACCAGCCCTGGGACCGGAAGCTGCCGCTTGCAATGGAGCGGTCCCGGGAGCGGGAAAGGCGGCGGATGGTGAGTATAGCAGGTTTTTTTTTTTTTTTTTTTTTTTTTTTTTTTTTTAAGTCTCTATACTACGTGGCTCTGTTCTGTATACTCCGTCGCTGTGCAATATACTACGTGACTGGGCAATATACTACGTGGCTGGGCAATATACTACGTGGCTGGGCAATATACTATGTGGCTGGACAATATACTCCGTCGCTGTGCAATATACTACGTGGCTGGGCAATATACTATGTGGCTGGACAATATACTCCGTCGCTGTGCAATATACTACGTAGCTCTGTGCTGTATACTACATCGCTGTGCAATATACTACTTAGCTGGGCAATATACTACGTGACTGGCCAATATACTACGTGACTGGCCAATATACTACGTGACTGGCCAATATACTACGTGGGCTGTGCAATATACTACGTGACTGGGCAATATACTACGTGGCTCTGCTATATACTGCGTGGCTGGCCAATATACTGCGTGGCTGGCCAATATACTGCGTGACTGGCCAATATACTGCGTGACTGGCCAATATACTACATCGCTGGGCAATATACTACGTGGACATGCATATTCTAGAATACCCGATGCGTTAGAATCGGGCCACCATCTAATTATATATATATATTATATTGTGTTGCAGCGGTAGGACCATACACAGTGAAACGGCAGTGACCCAAGCAAGTTCAAACAAAACGTTCTTTTATTGTGTACTATCCCGTTCATGTGACTTGGGACTTAATTCCCATGGACGTGATAGTACGTCATACGTGATCAGCCGCGCTCACAGGGGGAGTGGGTGTCAGCTGGTTATCACAGCTGACACCCGGGACTAAGTGCCAGGAGCTGTCACTGACCTCTCCTGGCACTTTAACCCCCGGAACACTGCAATCAAGCAAGATCGCAGCGTTCCGGTGGCATAGAGAAGCATCGTGCAGGGAGGGGGCTCCCTGCGTGCTTCCCTGAGACCCTCAGAACAACGCGATGTGATTGCGTTGTTCTGAGGTTCTCCCTGCCTTCAGACCCCCGGATCCAAGATGGCCGCGGGGTCCTTCCGGGTCCTGCAGGGAGGTGGCTTGTCAGTGCTTGCTGAGAGCAGGACCTTAGAAGCCTCCTTCACTGTCAGATTGCTGATCTGACACAGTGCTGTGAAGTCACTGACTTTATACAGTGATGTCCCACCCTGGGACAATGTGAAAAAGTTAATAAATATATATATATATATATATATATATATATATATATATATATATATATATATATATATATATATATACTGTAAAAATATTTGTAAAATAATTCCTAAGTAAAGAAGAAATAAATAAATATTGTTCCAATAAATATATTTCTTTATGTAAATAAAAAAAGAACAATAAAAGTACACATATTTAGTATCGCTGTGTCCGTAACAACCCGACCTATAAAACTGTCCCACTAGTTAACCCCTTCAGTGAACACCGTAAAAAAAAAATAATTTAACGATGAGGCAAAAAACAATGCTTTATCATCATACCACCGAACAAAAAGTGGAATAACACGCAATCAAAAAGACGGATATAAATAAGCATGGTACCGCTGAAAATGTCATCTTGTCCCCTAAAATACGAGCTGCCATACAGCGTCATCATCGAAAAAATAAAAAAGTTATAGCCCTCAGAATAAAGCAATGCAAAAATAATTATTTTTTATATAAAAAAATTTTATTGTATAAAAGCGCCAAAACCTAAAAAGAGTTATTGCTGTAATCGTACTAATCCGAAGAATAAAACTGCTTTATCAATTTTATCACACGCGGAACTTTATAAACTCCCCACCCAAAAGAAATTAATGAATAGCTGTTTTTTGTTCATTCTGCCTCTCAACAATCGTAATAAAAAGCGATCAAAAAATGTCGTGTGCCCGAAAATGTTACCAATAAAAACGTCAACTCGTCCCGCAAAAAAACAAGACTTCACATGACTCTGTGGGCCAAAATATGGAAAAATTATAACTCTCCAAATGTGGTGATGCACAAACTATTTTTTGCAATAAAAAACGTCTTTTAGTGTGTGACAGCTGTCAAACATAAAAATCCGCTATAAATAGTAAAGCAAACCCCCCTTTATCACCCCCTTAGTTAGGGAAAAATAATAAAATTAAAAAATGTATTTCCATTTTCCCGTTAGGGTTACGGTTGGGGTTAAAGTTAGGCTTGGGGCTAAAGTTAGGGTTACAGTTGGGGCTAGGGTTAGGGTTTGGATTATGTTTACGGTTGAGGTTAGGGTTGGGATTAGGGTTAGGGGTGTGTCAGGGTTAAGGGTGTGGTTAGGGTTATGCTTAGGGTTGGGTGTGCTCAGGTAAGGGGTGTGATTAGGGATGGGGTTAGGGGTGTGTTCGGGTTAGGGTTGGAGTTAGAATTAGGGGGGTTCCACTGTTTAGGCACATCAGGGGCTCTCCAAACGCGACATTGCGTTCGATCTCAATTTCAGCCAATTCTGCATTGAAAAAGTAAAATGGTGCTCCTTCCCAGCTTTGTCGTGCGCCCAAACAGTAGTTTTCTCCCATATATGGGGTATTGGCGTACTCATGACAATTTAGACCACAAGTTTTGGGGTCCAATTTCTCCTGTTACCCTTGGGAAAATAAAAAATTGGGGGCAAAAATATCATTTTTGTCAAAATATGATTTATTTTTTTTTATTGGGGGTTTAAAGTGCTCACCACACATTCAGATAAGTTCCTAAGGGGGTCTACTTTCCAAAATGGTGTCGCTTGTGGGGGGTTTCCACTGTTTAGGCACATCAGGGGCTCTCCAAACGCGATATGGCGTCCTATCTCAATTCTAGCCAATTTTGCATTGAAAAGTCAAACGGCTCTCCTTCCCTTCCGAGCTCTGCCATGCACCCAAACAGTGGTTTACCCCCACATGAGGCATCGGCGTACTCGGGAGAAATTGCACAACAACTTTTGAGGTCCAATGTCTCCAGTTACCCCTGGTAAAATAAAACAAATTGGATCTGAAGTAAATTTTTTGTGAAAAAAAAAAAAGTTAAATGTGTGTGTGTGTGTGTATATATATATATGTGTGTGTGTGTGTGTGTGTGTGTGTGTGTGTGTGTGTGTATATATATATATATATATATATATATATATATATATATATATATATATATATATATATTTATTTATTTATTTATTTATTTATTTATTTATTTTTTTTTTTTTTTTTTAAACATTCCAAAAATTCCTGTGAAGCACCTGAAGGGTTAATAAACTTGAGGGGTGCAGTTTTTAGAATGGTGTCACTTTTGGGTATTTTCTATCATATAGACCTCTCAAAATGACTTCAAATGGTGTTGTAAAAATGAGAAATTGCTGGTCAACTTCTAACCCTTATAACTTCCTAACAAAAAAATGTTGGATCCAAAATTGTGCTGATGTAATATAGACATGTGGGAAATGTTACTTATTAAGTATTTTGTGTGACATATCTCTGTGATTTAAGGGCATGAAAATTCAAAGTTGGAAAATTGTAAAATTTTCTAAATTTTTGCCAAATTTCCGTTTTCTCCTTCGCCTTATTGGGGAACACAGACCGTGGGTGTATGCTGCTGCCACTACGAGGCTGACACTAAGTGATACAAAGAAAGTTAGCTCCTCCTCTGCAGTATACACCCTCCTGCTGGCTCTCGGCTAACCAGTTCTTGCTTAGTGTCCGTAGGAGGCACACGGACGGGTCTGCTATTCAGACCCAAAACTCTTTTTTTATCATTTATTATCTTTTCAATTTTTAGGCCATGTTCACACGTTCCTGATTTCCCTGCTGTTTTTTCTGCACTAAAAAGCTCTTGGCAGAAAACGCAGGTGCGTTTTTGGTGCGTTTTTTGATGCGTTTTTTGATGCGGTTTTTAGTGCTTTTTTTATGCAGTTTTCTCTGCAGAGTCTGTGTGTTTTCTAGGAAGTTTTTTTTAGGGTTAAAATGGCTGAAAATACCCTACCCCTAACCCTACCCCTAACCCTAACCCTAGTTCTAACTGTAGTGGGGAAAAAAAAAATTTCTTTATTTTATTATTGTTACTACCTATGGGGGTGATAAAGGGGGGGGGGGTCATTTACTTTTTTTTTTATTTTGATCACTGTGAGGTTATCACAGTGATCAAAATGTGCCTGGAACGAATCTGCCGGCCGGCAGATTCGGCGGGCGCACTGCGCATGCGCCCGCCATTTTGGAAGATGGCGGCGCCCAGGGAGAAGACGGACGGACACCGGGAGGCCCGGTAAGTATAAGGGGGGGAGATGAGGGCATGGGGGGGTGGGATTGGGGCACGGGGGACAGCCACACTCTGCCCACGCACTTCCTGCTGCAGCGGTTCTGCACCACAAGCCGCAGAAAACCCGCAGATATTTTTTTCGTCTGCGGGTTTTACTGCGGGTTTGACCCTCACAATGGAGGTCAATGGGTGCAGAACCGCTGCAGTTCCGCACAAAGAAGTGACATGGTCCTTCTTTTTTACCGCAGCTATTCATCGCGGCTTTTTTAGTGAATTTCCGCATCATGTGCACAGCAGTTCCTGTTTTCCATAGGGTACATTGTACTGTACCCTGCATGGAAAGCAGCTGCGGACCCGCAGCGGCAAAATCGCGGCGGTTCCGCAGTAAAAACCGCACTGTGTGAACATGGCCTTACTCTTTTTGATTTTTAATTTTTCCACGCACGAATGGGGCGATGGATCCTTTCAAGGTTCCAATTTCCCTCGAACCATCAACAGACGAGCACGGAGAGTGTCGCCTCTCCGTATCCTCTCCTGCGACGTGGGATGCGATGCCTGAGCTGATCCTTAGGGGCAATGGGTCCCTTCAAGGGCACCGATTTCCCCGCAACATCAACAGACGAACACATGGAGTGTCTCCTCCACGTATCCTCTTCTGCAGCCAGGCCTAATGCCGCACAACTGCCCCTGTCCAAGATGCACAGAGGCACCCTCTCTTTGGCGGTCGAGCAGCCCCCACTGTACCACCACTGTTAAAGCGGATGGCACAAAGGAGGTGGACGGTTCCTCTCCATCTCCCTAAAAAAGGGATGGTGGATTGAGGTTTACCCCTTTATCCCTGCACCGTCCATGCTGCAATACCTGACCTGCAGCAGAACAGTAGTGTGCGCGCGCTGAAGCCCAGTCATCTGCAGCGGCTCTATGTCGGGACACGCACCGATGGTGAGTGGATCAGTCGGCGGTGGGCCTCTGCAGTGGGATATTCACATGCTGTCAGGCAGCATCAGCCATGGTTTCCCTGTGACCCACCTCCCTGAGGTTACGCTCTGGCCGGCTGCAAAAATGTAACCCCGGCTTCGGCCGATGTGTAGGCCGCATCCCGGAAGCCACACCCACACTGTGGCATGCTAAGGCTGCTCCGCCCACTTTTCTGGCGCTTCTTGCCTGGCATGGGAGCGCTCACTTTTCTCGGCCACTCCAACGCCCCTCACTTCTACCCACCAGCTGCAGAAATTTAGGCCCCGGCTTGGGCCTATTCATGGAAGTCATGAGGCTCCGCCCCCCGAATTGGCGCCTCACACTCTCTGCAAGACTTTACCACCTCTGCAACTCATGGTGGCCATCTTGATCCACCCGGCCGGCTCACACAGGGGCGACGGTTTTCATTAAAGGGGCGCAACGACTCTGCAGCATCAGATACCCGGGTAAGGAAGTACTGCACTCTCCCCCTGCATTTTCACCTGTACTTAAAGGCATATGACCAGTATCCCCTAGTCTTAAAGGCACATGACCACCCCTGGTCTTTAAGGCACATGACCAGTATAACCTTGTCTTAAAGGCACATGACCAGTATTCCTTTGTCTTAAAGGCACATGACCAGACCAGACCGCAATCCATGGCTTCTCGGACCAAGAGATTGAATCCCTCTGTTAATCTTCTGTGGCTCGGAGTGCTCGCAGGACCTATATAGATGGTCCCTTTCCTACATGGGAGCCGTCGACTAGCAGGGGCCGCAAGTATTCTAGAAACGTACAGGTGCCTAGAAACATACAGGCGTCTAGAAAACGGAAGCTTAATTTCCTGATCTCCCTCGCCAATGATTTGCTGAGAACAAGACTATGAGTATGGATCGGATATTGCCTTGGATCTGGTCTCGCCATAGCTTCAGAAAAGGATGGATTCTCCTATTTACATCATCAACCAATCTCTGTAGATTGACGAGGACTCCGATTCTGCTTTAGATCATGCAGTGTCCCTCATAAGGAGACTAAACTCCCTCATAGAGCATTTGCCATTTACCCGGACAGGGAGTGTCCGGATAAGCGATTCACTGGACAGAAGCCTCTTCAAGCGCGGTATCCTTTTTCAGCCAATATGCAAACACGTGGGGTGTCCACTCCACGTATGCCCACCTACGACATGGAATACCATACCTGTTCTGATTTTTAGGGGCGACCGGTCCTTTAAAGGGCACCGATCTCCCCACGCCATCAACAGACAAGCACATGGAGTGTCGCCTCCATGTATCCTCTTCTGCAGTCAGGCCTAACGCCAGACAACCAGCCCTGTCCACCCAGGGATCTGAACTCTGTGGATGTACAGAGGCTCCCTTTTTGGCGTCCGAGCACCCCCCTCTGCATGACCACTCTTTAGCAGATGATGCAAGAAGGCGGACGATACCTCTCCACTTCCCTGTTCAGAGGATGGTGGATCGAGGGTTCATCATTTTAACTCTGCACCGTCAAAAGAGAGCGGCGATCGACTGCTTTTTCCTGACCTGCTGGATGCAGCCGCGCACTCCGCCACATGGCAGATTAACCGGGTAGAATCTCCTGTGGTATACCTACCAGTATCCCTGGCCGATGAGTCATCAATTAAAAATACAACGGACTGTCAGACAGCAAATCTGGTTCGTTCCGTCTTGCAGCCTCGGGTTCAGCGCTCTGCTTTTCCTCAGCTGCCGCATGGGTTTCTAGAGCAATGGTCTCCTGGTTGGAGACCTTAACTACTTTGGTTCACAACAGTAACCTTTTCCCGTAGACCGTACAGGTGGCCAGTCAAATCTCTTGAGCGGGAGACTGTGGTTCACGCCTTTTGGATGCGGCCTAGTTGCACGGCGCGGTCAGCAGCAAATGCCATTACACTCAGAAGGGCATTATAGCTCTGAGAATGGAAACATATTCTGCGTTCAAAAAGCCTCTGACATCACTCACTTAACAGAGTGGTCTGTTATTTGGTGAGAAATTGGGAGCGTTTCCCATGCAGGAACAAAGGATCGCATGTTTCCTATAGACTCATTCAACAGTGGAAGCGTTGTCCAGGACAGTCTAGATCTAAGGTTTCTTGGTTTCAAAAAGGGGACCGAAAAGTAAGACCGATCCTGGACCTCAAACTTCTATCAAACTTGACAAGGTCCTCCATCTTCGGATGAAGTTCCTCCGCTCAGCCATTACTTCAATAGAAAAGGGTGGAGTTTCTGGCATCCATCGACATTCGGCATGCTTAGTCTCACATTCCTATTTTTCCCCTCTTCAAAAATTCCTTCGCTTTTCTATTTGCGAACAGCATTTTTAAGTCACGACCATGCCCTTCGGCCTTGCTACCGCACCCAGAGTGTTCGCAAGGGTCATGGCTGCTGTCATGTTCCTCTTGCACTTTAGAGGCGTGGTAGTCCTTCCCTATCTGGTCGACTTTCTAGCCACTCCTCCAGGACTGCTCTGAGTTGTCTATATCACTTGCGAGACCCTCTTTCACCTGGGCTGGCAGCTAAACTTAGACAAGTTTTCCTCATTTCCAGCCCAGCAGATATCCTTTTTGAGGATGATCCTGGACACTTCCAGAATGTTGGTAATTCTCCCTTGAGACAAGGCCGTGCCCCTTCAACATGGAGCTCGCGCACTTGATCACTCATCCCCTCATCCATTCAATTTGCTAGGAGGGTTCTGAGGAAAAATGGTGACGGCATTGGAAGCAGTTTCCTTCACTCCGCTCGATTTCTGCAGGTCAAACAAGTTTTCAGAGGGTAGTCTCTGAGTTCTTCCCCCATCCAGGGGAGATCTTTTCTCCCGGTTCAATGGTTATAAGTGACTACCGATGCCTTCTTCTCCCGATCATTCTTCTGGGGATCCGAACGGCTAGTCCTACAGCAGGTCCACTGAATTCGGATGGGGTGACCCGCCAGAGGGCAATCTAATACTGCCACGGCTGTGCGATACATCAATCATCTAGCAGGTACCCACGGTCAGACGCCATGGCCGAGGTACCTCACATTCTCTGATGGGCCGAGATCTAGCATTCAGTGATCTTGGCAGTACACACCCCAGGAGTAGAACTCTGGGTGGCAGACTTATTCAGCCGTCAGGGTCCCACCTCAAGTGAGTGGGAACTTCACCCGGAAGTCTTCCATCAGATCTGCCTTCATTGGAGCACTCCAGATGTAGATTGGATGGCGCCCAGACTGATCGCCAATGTACTTCAAGTTCATGGTTCGGCCTCGAAATCCAAAAGCCATTACAGTGCATGCGCTGGTTCTTCCGTGGTACCAGTTTCCTCTTCCATTACTTCTGAGAGCCTTTCGGAAGCAGGAAGGGCCCCAGTGATCCTGGGAGATCCGCACTGACCACGTCAGGTTTTTCGTTTGGGGAGCTAGTACTTTTCCGTCATATTGTAACGAAACTGCAAGTAGGGACTTTCTCACAGGGAGTTTTCACATGTGGTTCTTCCCTATCGCATATCGTTAGATCTTTGGGTCCTTAATGGTCCTGGGAGTCTTACAGTAGACTCCTTTTGTTCCGGACAGACTTTACTATCAGGGAAGGTCGCCCTCTTTCTCTGCGATCTCGTCATCCTGACAAGTCTTCGGAGCTAGCTGCTCTGTTCTTTCAGACTTTTTTCCTTATTACCATCAAGGCAAAGTTGTCCTCATGCCATCTCTGCCCCTTGTTACCAAGGTGGTATCGTATTCCCACTGTTACGAGGACATCGTTCTTCCCTCATCTCTCTCGGCTCCAGTCCACAAAACATAATGGGTTTCCCATATTCTGGACGAAATGAGTGCTCTGAGTATGTATGTATCGAGGACGGCGTCCTTCCGAAGGTTGGACACTTTATTTGGGCTTCCTGACGGTAAGAGGAAGGCTTCCTGACGGTTACAGGAAGGGTTTAGCCGTTTCATCGGCCATGTTAGCCTGGTGGATTCATTTCACCATCCAGGAGTCCTTCCGTGTTAGATGTCAGCCTATTTCCAACCCTGCTTATCGTGGTTTCTTAGGTTCTAGGCCCCAGGCGTCGGCAAAGCACGCCTGCAAGCTTGTGGTTCATCCAGTCCACATGCATTCTTGAAGCACTATAATTCCCAGACTTCCGCAGATGTGAGTCTGGGCAGGCAGACTCTGCAGGCCGCGGTGGCGCACTTGTAAGTAGCGGTTACACCGGGCCTGATCTGATGTTGTCCCCACCTAAGGACTGCTTTGGGACGTCCCACGGTCTGTGTCCCCCAATGAGACGAAGGAGAAATAGGGATTTTTGTGTACTCACCGTAAAATCCTTTTCTCCAAGCCATTCATTGGGGGACATAGCTCCCACCCTGTTATTAGCTTGTGCTTGTTTTATGATTTGACATGTTATACTCTCATATGTTGTTATTGGTCTCCTACTGCTTTTGCACTGAATTGGTTCTCTAAGAGTCAGCAGGAGGGTGTATACTGCAGAGGAGGAGCTAACTTTATTTGTATCACTTAGTGTCAGCCTCCTAGTGGCAACAACATAAACCCACGGTCTGTGTCCTCCTATGAATGGCTCAGAGAAAAGGATTTTACGGTGAGTACACAAAAATCTCTATTTTTTTCACAAATAAATGCAAGTCATATCAAAGAAATTTTAGCAGTAACGTGAAGTAAAATATGTCACGAGAAAACAATGTCAGAATCACCGGGATCCATGGAAGCATTCCAGAGTTACTACCTCATAAAGAAACAGTGGTCAGAATTGTAAAAATTGGCCTGATCATTAACGTGCAAACCATGATCTTACTCTTCATCAATAAAGACTTATTGAACACAAAAATAGGGTCTTTTCCCAACAGGACAGTATGCGTATGTGCACATGCTGCTGAATGGTGTGCGGATTTTTCCACACTGATTTTGTTAAATCCGCAGGTAAATTGCAGTGCAGATTTACCATGGATTGACCGCGGTTTTTGTGCGGATTCCACCTGTGGTTTTACCTCTGCGGATTCCTATTAAGGAGCAGGTGTAAACCACTGCAGAATCCGCACAAAGAATTGACATGCTGCGGAATATAAACCACTGCGTTTCCGTTTGTTTTTTTCCGCAGCATGTGCACTGTGGTTTTGTTTTTCATAGGTTTACATGGTACTGTAAACTCATGGAAAACTGTTGCAGATCCTTAGCGTCAAATCCGCTGCGGATCTGCAGTGTGTGCACATAGCCTTAAGGCCTGGGGGTTGTGGCAGTGGAAAGAAACACTGCGTGAACCGGCCCTTACATTACGTTTCTAAAATGTTGCTAGCTTCCAGGAAACCACATTAATTTTGCATTCAGCTTGAGTCGGGCCCATATAAACTATTTTGACGTTGTATATCAAATTTATCTATGTTTCAGATCCGAATTGACTGCAATAATGAGAGGAGTGTACATACTAAAAGCTTGCAGAGCACGCCCATTGAGGGTAATCGGCTTCGCACCGGCAAAGATCGGATTCAGAAGAAAGAAAAGTCTGAGTCTGTGGACGGGCAGCAGATGCTTGTTAACGGCGTACCGTAACTTTACATGTCTCCTGTCAACCCTTAACACTCTAAGCAAATTCTAAGATACATCATAATTCACGTTATAGAAGCCTGTTAGGCCAAAGACAAATAGGCGAGAAGACACGGGGCATGAAACCGAGCGTTCCTGTTAGCCTTATTTTGTTAGTATTGGCTATAAAACAGTTTTCAAAAGGTCAGATTGGAAACTTATTTGCATTAAATATCAAACCTTCTGAGGCTTTCAAGTACATATTGCACTTGACTTAAAAAATAAAAAAAAAATAATAAAAAAGTATTTTTTGTTTAAAAGAGAAAATAAATGAAAAAATACTAAGCTGTGTGTTGGTATAATTGTGTTCAGTTGCACTATTTTCAGGCAGCTGATTAGAACAGTAGACTAAAAAACAAACAAATCCACTGCTATACTGAACTCATGCATTCAGCCGGGCTCATGGTCCCACTCATGTGATACGTCATTCCGTCACCTCCAGCTCATTGGACAATATCTTAGTGGGACATTATAATTGTGCAACGTATTGGCATTTCTCATTTGGTATAAAAAGAAAAAGAGAAAAAAAAAAAAGTTGTATGATCTGTGCCTTTTTTATATCTCAACTTGTATGGCTAGTATTTGAATTCAGGAATCGGGGGAGAGAAAAGTGTAAGTGTAAAAAATATATGTAGCAAATCTTTAAAACCCAATAGGACTCTTAAGGTGAGTGCATGCTGTCCATACATACGTAGACATAAGCCTCAGCTGCCAACAGTAGAAACTTGGTTCTGCACCGATATTCTAGCAATTATTAATCATGCCAGGGACTCAGTGACAGAATAGATGGGACCATTTTTTTTAGGATGTGAATGATGAGATAATCGGCGATTTGTATCTTACGGATGCTTGAGAACCTATTTAGTATCTGGACTTTTTTTTTTTTTTTTTAAATGTCCCCTCATCCGCCATGCAGGAAGGGTTAGTAGATGCTTGTATTCACCCGAAGACTTTATACCCATTACGTTGGATGGTTTCCTATATCTGTAAAGTAAATCTATCCCAAGAATGAGTTGTACCAACAATCCAACTCTACCATGTAGCTTCTGTCCTTCTAATTTCCTATGCTCCATTTCTTTTTTGCCTATGATTTTGCATGTTCGGAATAAGAGCTTCTCCTTCTCTCCAGAGACTTTCAGATAAGCCCTCCTTCTTCTAACGGGATCCCATTTTAGTTTGGATTCCCATCTTCTTGCATTCAAGTGAATACACAATGGCAATTTGCTGCACTTAATTTAACAGATTTAAAAAAAAAAAAAGGAATAATAAAAAAAAAGGAAAGACTTACAAGTATTGCCAAACACTAATTTTAGTTATTTATTTTTTGGGAATGTATAGTATTTGGAAACTGAATGAATTGGTACATTGCACACATCATCTCTACGCTGGTTTGGTTTAAAATACTGTAGATAATTAACCAAGGTAGTCTAACCTTGTAAGTGCCCGTGTGGCATCCTCTGTACATAATAGCTACAATATATCGGACTTTATGTTGACATTTGTTTGGTTATAGTGCAATATATTTTGTATGCAAGCAGTTTCAATAAAGTTTGATCTTCCTCTGCTAATTGAATTGGTTGACTGAATTAAAGCCTTGTAGCCCCTTTTTCTTTTTTTTTTTTCCTTCTTCCATTAGCAGCTATTGTGTCGTCTACTCTATTGCGCTACCGGATGTCAGTCAGTCTACTTATGCACTGGGAACTGATGATTTCACTATGCAAAAGGCGTAAAGTACAGATAACATAGAGCAGAATTTGTCACATGATGTGACTTGTTTCCTTTCTAAATACAGAAAAAGGTCTGTACTGATTGGTTCTGTAAAATGCCTTAGGAATTGTTCTCTATTTCTCTTCCCAAGGCCCTATAGCATCCATGTTAGACCGGTGTCACACTTGCGAGTGCAATGCGAGAAACTCACTCATCAATATCTGGCTCTGCCGCCGGCACTCGGGACTGGAGGGTGCCGGGTATTGATGTGAGAGATTCGCCCAAGTTTCTCGCATTGCACTCGCAAGTGTGACACCAGCCTTACACCCACAGTTCCCAGCCGTGAGTCCCTCGTGCATCAGCAATGATGTTGCACCAGACCAGCTAAGCAAAAGAGCATGGGATGCCGTTAGGTAAGAGACTGTTTGCCAGGCTCGTATTTGGTGACCACAAATTACTGACATGGCTGCTAGACCGGGTACTGTGAATAGAAACGCACTACCATCTTGACTACAAGACTATTAGAGGTGCAAAGGTGTCCTTTTTCTATATAAGAAAAAAAGCACGACTGCACAGCTGCTGCCGGATCAAGGACAGCATGAGCCTGACATCACGGTAGAGGTGCTCGTATAGAAAAAAGTAAACCATCAGGAAATATGAAGAACAATACGGCAACACTCACCGGTCCAAGTGTGGTACAAATTCTTTATTGCAGCCTTAAAAAGCCATCTCGTTCACGGCCCGGGACGGTGCTAGTCAGCAAACCAGTCAGCTATACTAGCACACCTGTCCTCTTTAGCCCCGTCGCGTGGTGGCGTCACCAGTAGCTCCGCCCACCCTCTCCGACCGCTACCTCAGCGCTGCATCCGGCCGGGGCACGCGAGGTCTCGCGGTCGCACGGCTTCTGCCTCCACTCCTTAACCCACCGCTCTGCCATAGCGGTACACCTAGCGGTGGCTCAGACTTTCCGGAACCGCTTCCCTCCGCACTCACTGCAGTGAGTACAGCATATTTTATGTGCACATAGCAATTGTGGCATATTAGTGCTCCAACATACTAGGGGAGCATTTCTCCTCATCTCAACATATGGGCAATCAATTCTAATCACAGTAATCCTTGTCAGCCAGCACCTGATGGTCATCTTAGTACCTTAAGCTACTTTCACACTAGCGTCGGATTCGGCCCGTCGCATTGCGTCGGGCCGAGTTTCCGACGCTAGCGTTTGATGCGCCGCACAACGAGTGCAGCGGATGCATTTCTCCGCCGCATCCGCTGCCCCACTGTGAGGTGCGGGGAGGTGGGTGCTTAGTTCCGGCCGCGCATGCGCGGTCGGAAAAAGCGGTCCGTCGGCAGCAAAAAACGTTAGTTAACGTTTTTTTGCTCCCGGCGGTCTGCCACAACACGGCGCAACCGTCGCACGACGGTTGCGATGTGTGACAATACGTCGCAATGCGTCGGTAATGTTACTCTATGGGGCAAAAACACATCCTGCAAACAGCTTTGCAGGATGCGTTTTTCCCCTAAACGACGCATTGCGACGTATGGCAAAAAACGCTATTGTGAAAGTAGCCTTAACCTAACGGAATCCTGCGCTACTCCCACCAGCAGTAAGTTTATTGTGTACTGGGAAAACTAGACCGCATTTATTTAAAACCACACCTATAAAGGTTGTACATTTATTTAAGCAGGGGCATCTACTATAAGCCTCTGAAAATTAAACAACCGTGGTCATCACAATACTCGCATCACTTGCAGATACACAGGGATCACGTCTCTTCATTGCACATTTCCATTTAATATCTGAGTGAGTATATATTATAAATCTATTTAGTCTCACTATATTCACCAATACATTTACCTTTTTTTTTTTTCCCCTCATTCCCCTAAGATTCTGGTAGTACTTTAAGGACCTATTACAACATCCACTGCATAACCAATGATTACTCATTAAGTAAGTGCTCTCTTATTCATTCATCTATTTTTCATTTTATTGTTCGTTTTTGTAGACAGCGCAGGTGAATACCACTCTTTACCACTCCAAATCTACTCAGGCATTCATGCAGCGGAACAATTACACTGTTCTTGAATGGCCATCCCAGTCCCCAGACCTGAATATCATTGAACATCTGTGAGATCATTTGAAGAGGGCTGTCCATGCTCGGCGACCATCAAACTTAACTGGAATTGTTCTGTAAAGAGGAATGGTCAAAAATACCTTCATCCAGGAACTCATTAAAAGCTACAGGAAGCGACTAGAGGCTGTTATTTTTTGCAAAAGGAGGATCTACTAAATATTAATGTTACTTTTCTGGTGGGGTGCCCATACTTATGCACCTGTCAAATTTTGTTTGAATGCAGATTGCACATTTTCTGTTAGTACAATAAATCTCATTTCAAGGCAGAAACATTACTGTGTCTGGATACACATGATGAGAGCATTATACTGCCTCTGTACAAATCCCTAGTTAGACCGCACATGGAGTACTGTGTCCAGTTTTGGGCACCGGTGCTCAGGAAGGATATAATGGAACTAGAGAGAGTACAAAGGAGGGCAACAAAATTAATAAAGGGGATGGGAGAACTACAATACCCAGATAGATTAGCGAAATTAGGATTATTTAGTCTAGAAAAAAGACGACTGAGGGGCGATCTAATAACCATGTATAAGTATATAAGGGGACAATACAAATATCTCGCTGAGGATCTGTTTATACCAAGGAAGGTGACGGGCACAAGGGGGCATTCTTTGCGTCTGGAGGAGAGAAGGTTTTTCCACCAACATAGAAGAGGATTCTTTACTGTTAGGGCGGTGAGAATCTGGAATTGCTTGCCTGAGGAGGTGGTGATGGCGAACTCAGTCGAGGGGTTCAAGAGAGGCCTGGATGTCTTCCTGGAGCAGAACAATATTGTATCATACAATTATTAGGTTCTGTAGAAGGACGTAGATCTGGGTATTTATTATAATGGAATATAGGCTGAACTGGATGGACAAATGTCTTTTTTCGGCCTTACTAACTATGTTACTATGTTACTATGTGTCCAACAGTTATTAGATATATGAAACTGAAATGGCTGTTGCAAAAAAAAACAATTTTTATAAAACATTAAGCTTAAGATTAATAGGGGTGCCCAAACTTTTTCATATAACTGTAACTCCAAGTAAATCAAACTTCTGTGAAATCAAACTGTTCACTTAGGAAGCAACACTGACAGTCAATTTCACATGCTGTTGTGCAAATGGAATAGACAACAGATGGAATTTTTTGGCAATTATCAAGACACACTCAATAAAGGAGTGGTTCTACAGGTGGGACTACAGACCACATCTCACTACCAATGTTTTCTGGCTGATGTTTTGGTCACTTTTCAATGTTGGTTGTGCCTTCACACTCCTGGTAGCATGAGACAGACTCTACAACCCACACAAGTGGCTCAGGTAGTGCAGCTCATCCAGGATGGCACATCATTGCGAGCTGTGGCAAGAAGGTTTGCTGTGTCTGGAGGCGCTACCAGGAGATGTGGAGGGGGCTGTAGGAGGGCAACAACCCAGCAGCAGAACCGCTACCTCAGCCTTTGTGCAAGGAGGAGCAGTGCCAGAGCCCTGCAAAATGACCTCCTGCAGGCCACAAATGTGCATGTGTCTGCATAAACGGTTAGAAACCGACTCCATGAGGATGGTCTGAGTGCCCGACGTCCACAGATGGGGGTTGTGCTCACAGCCCAATACCGTGCACAATGCTTGGCATTTGCCACAGAACACCAGGATTGGCACATTTACCACTGGCACCCTGTGCTCTTCACAGGTGAAAGCAGGTTCACACTGAGCACATGTGACAGACGTGACAGTCTGGAGACACCGTGTAGAGCAATCTGTCTGCAACATCCTTCAGCATGAACGATTTGGCAGTGGGTAAGTACTGGTGGCATTTTTTTGGAGGGCCGCACATCCCTCCTTGTGCTCGCCAGAGGTAGCCTGACTGCGATTAGGTACCGTGATGAGATCCTCAGGTCCCTTGTGAGACCACTTGCTGGTGTGGTTGGCCCTGTGTTCCTCCTAATGCAGGACAATGCCAGACCTCGTGACTGGAGTGTGTCAGCAGTTCCTGCAAGATGAAGGCATTGAAGCTACGGACTGGCCCGCCCGTTCTCCAGACCTGAATCCGATTGAACACATCTAGGACATGTGTCCCACTATCCACCAACGTCACGTTGCACCACAGACTGTCCAGGAGTTGGATGCTTTAGTCCAGGTCTGGGAGGAGATCCCTCAGGAGACCATCCGCCACCTCATCAGGAGCATGCCCAGGCATTGTAGGGAGATCATACAGGCACATGGAGGCAACACACACAAATGAATATAATTTCCTTTTCGTGAGGCATTTCCACTGAAGTTGGATCAGCCTGTAATTTGATTTTCCACTTTGATTTTGAGTATCATTCCAAATCCAGACCTCCATGGGATATTCATTTTGAATTTCATTTTTCATTTTTATAATAATAATAATTTTTATTTATATAGCGCCAACATATTCCGCAGCACTTTACAATTAAGTGGGGGCATGTACAGACAATAAATTCAGTACAAGTTAAGACAATTTAAACTGACATTAGGGGTGAGGTCCCTGCTCACAAGCTTACAATCTACAAGTAAATGGGACACAATAGGTGAAAAGTGCTTGTTATTTCAGGTCTGGCAATTATAATAAATAGGGATTTTCATATAAAGCTGCATGATCCGGTCATCAGCCCGTGTGTTTTTAAGTGCAATAGTCAAGTATCAAGTGCAGTTATCATGTGCATGGAGGGTGTGGAGACAGATGAATAGAAGGGTGCAGAGTCAGAGTAATATTTGGAAGGAGGGAACTGGACAAAGTTTACTGAGTAGTTGATGTGGTAGGCTAGTTTGAAGAGATGGGTTTTTAAAGCGCGCTTGAATAGGTCGGGGCTAGGTATCAGTCTGATCGTCTGGGGAAGTGCATTCCAGAGAGCTGGCGCAGCACGAGAGAAGTCTTGGAGCCGGAGATGCGAGGTTCGGATTACGGGGGATGTTAGTCTTAGGTCATTTGGAGAATGGAGGGCAGGTGTAGGGCGATAGACAGAGATGAGAGAGGAGATATAAGGCGGTGCAGAACTGTGGACAGCTTTGTGGGTGAGAGAGATGAGTTTATACTGGACCCTGTAGTGAATGGGTTGCCAGTGTAATGACTGGCACAAGATGGAGGCATCGGTGAAGCGGCTGGACAGAAATATGACCCTGGCTGCCGCATTCAAGATGGATTGGAGAGGAGAAAGTTTGGTAAGAGGGAGACCGATCAGAAGAGAGTTGCAGTAGTCCAGACGAGAATGAAAAAGAGCGACAGTAAGAGAATTAGCAGTTTCAAAGGTGAGAAAAGGTCGGATTCTGGAGATGTTTTTAAGATGCAGGTGACAAGAGCGAGTGAGTGATCGGATATAGTGATTAAAGGAAAGATCGGTGTCGAATATGACCCCAAGACAGCGGGCATGCTGCTTGGGAGTTATGGTTGAAACCTCCAGGGTAATTTTGATGTTGGGTAGAGTGAGGTTAGTAGAAGGTTAGTATTAGTAATTTTATGTTTTATTGTTTTCAACACATTCCACTGACGAAGGTTAAAGACCGAAATGTGCGTCGGGTATGCGCTGGCGCTGGAGAGAGCCCCCACAGGTAGAGAGATCGTATACTTTGTTTGTACAACCGCACTTTATACCATGCACATTCAGACAGACGCTATGATTATGTCTGCTTGACAGTGAGTTGCAGGTGTGCACTTTAACTATTTCAGAGTCGTGTGACGGCACATTATCACTTTAAACAAGTTTGCACCTTACTGGTGTGCTGGTAGTTATAATATTGGATTCTATTAATCCCCTGTTTTATTTAACTATTTCTGAGTCGTGTGATGGCACATTATCACTTTAACAAGTTTGCACCTTACTGGTGTTCCGGTAGTTAGAATATTGGATTTTATTAATCCCCTGTGTTATTTAACTATTTCTGAGTTGTGTGACGGCACATTATCACTTTAACAAGTTTGCACCTTACTGGTGTGTGGGAGTTATAATATTGGATTTTATTAAATCCCCTGTTTTATTAAACCCCTGGTTCTGTGGTTTACACAATTTTGTTGTTTTTGTGCAATATATGGGATTTTTTTAGGTGAAACATTAGTCTGATTTATTTATTTTTATTTTTTTATCTTGCACACGATAATTTTTATATTACCACATATATATTTTTTTACTCACACACATAATATTTTCCACTCGTAGATTTTTATTCTTATATGTTAAAGTGTCTGGTGTACAACTTGTTAATTTTAATATTTTTATTCTGATATTGTGGGGGCCATTGCTTGTTAATATATACAGCTTCATAATCCTGTTGCCTCGCGGATGTGGTTTTTCTGTTTTTAAATTAAGTAAATCATTGGCAATTCTTTTTAATAAAGCCATATTTTTAATAGTTCTTTGCCGTGTATGTTTTTCTTCTTTTTTGGTCCCTGGAATATTGCTTTGCTTTTATTTATTTTTTTTACATTCCACTATGTAATGAATAAAGATTTTCAACTGAAATATTTCATTCAGTGATATCTAGGATGTGGTATTTTAGTGTTCCCTTTGTTTTTTTGAGCAGTGTATTTATACTTTTTGCAGGTTGAGTTATATTTTTGAATGACACTATACAATTTACCATTTAGTCTACTGAAGATTGGGAAAAATCCAAGTTTGGTAAATATCGCAATTCTGACTTCTTCTTTTTTTTTGGGGGGGGGGGTTAAAAACATTCTTTGTGCAGTACAAATTACCAGGCAGAATGACCCTCCATGCCCTCTATGTCTATGTGTTCATATGGTTACTTCCTGAAGAAATGTGTTGTACTTTGAAATGAGTTGAATATGACTGCATGTTTAATATTTCCTGACCGTTGACATCTTTAATAACCTGCAGCGCGAAATAACTCCACAAATCCTCCATATTTCCATAAAATCATACACCACATATTTACTGGTGACACTTTGTGATTTTGTAGAGCTGTACAAGATAATACACATTCAGCAGGGCAGAGTCTAACTCGTGCTATAGACGTGCCCCCTAGTTTCTATTGGATTATTAGGCTCTTCATCCAAAAGAACGACTGCCTTGATTAAATATTGAATATTCATTTGGTTATGTGTATTTGTAAAAGAACGATTCACGATGTAAGACAATAATTGCGGTATTGTTTTGTTTTTCAGCACCTGAGTCGTGCTTTAAATTTAAGTCTCCTGAGCCAAGTTTTATACTCGCCCGCCGATTACTTCACTTTTTACCGACGCTGCTCCTGTCCCGCAGCGTCATCTTGTTCCCGTGACTTATGACTGGGCGGAAGACAGAGGTTATGTCACAAGAGCTCAATAAAAGTCTAGGGGAGCTAAAATGAGCCCAGAACAAGGCTCTCATGGACGTATTGAAAAGTGACCTCCGGCCCACTCCATGAAACACTGGAGCAGCCGGCAGGTCACTTTTTTTGCCAGGGAAGCGATGCTGGATAACAATGAAGGTGGCAGATGAGTATCAGACAGGAGTCAGGGAACTTATATTTAAAGCACCACTCCAGCGATGCAATAAAAAGAAAACGCTAGAGGGGTACTTTAACTTTTTTGGTTCAACTTACTAGGAACTTATGAAACTTTCCATTACTTAATATATTTTTTTGTTATAATGATATGTTTTGTGCAAAAGTATTCCCGTGCCACTTATGCATCTAAAGTGTGAGTAAGACCCAATGCATAAGACACATAACTGAGATGGGAAGTGCAGCTTGTTTGCCTGTTAGTTACATCAATATCCACTGCCATTAATGCAGTTTATAGTAAAGATAAAGATATTTTTTAAAAAGTAAGAAAAATACACATATTTGGTATCGCCACATCCATAAAAGTCTGGTCTATTGAAATATAACCTTAATCCGATCATTAAACAGTAAAGACAAAAGAAAATTGGAATGATGCCAGAATTGTAGTTTTTTTGGTTGCTATCAACTTTGAAGGAAAATGTCACAGATGTGTCAGAGCGTAGACCATTGCATCTGTCTGCAGAAGGTCTCAGTTGTTTTCTTTTGCAGACTAGTGGCCACCTGCCCAGGTGCTAATGGCCATGCCTGCACCTGGGTGTTTATAACCCACAACTTCCTGTTGGGAGTAGCTGGTGATATTTCCTGTTTGCAATTCACTGTTGAAGCTTGGAGCTGCTGGTGTCCACTGGCGTCCTCTTCGAGTTTGAAGATTGTTGGCGTTTCTCTCGGAGTCTTCTCAAACTAAGTGTTCCGCTGGTTTCATTTATCCTTACTGTCTTTAGTGTTAGTGGTATTGACTAGCGTTATCCTGTCCTTCCCGTTGCAGGGCTTATCGCCAGGGTTACACAGGAACTAGGTATCCTGCTCGGTGATAGGTGCGGAACCTACATAGGGACGATAGGACAGACAGGGTGACATTATATCAGTCTAGGGATCTCCACTTTCCCCTTCCCTAGTGATTTAGTAGCTGTCAGCTATCATCATTTTTGGAGTTTGGAGGACTTTGGTGTTTCTCTCTGAGTCTTCTCAAGCTAAGTGTCCCCTTGTTTCTTTTGTATCTCCCAGTTGTCTTCAGTGGTAGTGAGGATTGACTAGCACTCATCCTGTCCTCCCCGATACAGGGCTTTTTGCCAGGGTCAGGCAGGGTTTAGGTATCCTGCTTGGCGATAGGTGCGAAACCTATATAGGGATAATAGGACAGACAGGGCGACGTTAGATCGGTCTAGGGGTCTCCACTCTCCCCCTTCCCTAGTGTTTGGTTCCCCTTCCCTCATCCCTTTGTGTTGCACTTAGTCTGTCCTACGCTATGAGTGACAAAAAAGGCAGTAAGAAACTATCAAAATGTATCTGCCGCAAAATGGTATAAATAAAAACATTAGCTCTGCATGCAAAAAACAAGCCATCACGCAAGCTCTGTTGGCCAAATAAAAAATATTTGGAAAGTGGTGAAACAAGATAAATACTTTTTCTTAAGTAATGAAAAGAAATTTAGAAATTGCTAAAGTAAAACAAAAATATTCAAGTTTGGTATCCCTGTCATCATATTGACCAGGTTATTTTTACTGTGACTTAAACGCCATAAAGTAAAAACATAAAAATCAATGGCGGAATTGCTTTTTTATTTGCAATTTCACTGCACTTTGAATTTGTTTCCTGTTTTCCAGTACATTGCATGGCAAAAATGGATGGTGTCATTAAAAAGTACAAATCATCCTGCAAAAAAACAAAACCTCATACTGCTATTTCGGTGGGAAAATGAACATTTTGGAATTTCAAAAATGAATAATTGCCCCCTTCTTAAGCGGGTAAAATGCAGAAATAGGGTTGTGACAGACACTGGTGGCAGTTTTGAGGCTAAGTGTCTTGATACCAGGCTCTGACTGTCCCTCAGGAGAATCCTCCGGTGGGCCCCGATGCAGGAGTGGGCCACCTCCCTCTTATATGAGCAGTACTTGGCACAATACACATTAATCACTATGTAGAGACGCAGGCGGCATCTTATTCATGTAACAATCTACCCAGTTCATTATTATATTAATGTGTGATTGAGAATAATGTCACACTTGTATGTACAGTAGTTGAAAAGTGGGGCCCTGGAGTTGGTTACTGGTGGGCCCTTAGCTCACCAGTCCGACACTGCTTGATGCTTGTAATGAAACCTTTTAACTGTAAGGAATTTTCTGTTGAGGATACATAAAATACACACAATTGCTTAATCTAATATTTTAGTGGCCTAAATACTCCTACTTAACGGTCTTTAATCGCCCATAACATTGAAGCATTTAATGTGATGTAAATAGACATTCCATAAATCTTATGATGTAATGCAGCGCTACTTCTTCAGCTATCTTCCTTGCTTAAATTACGTAGTGATGGAGTTTGGTTTAGCCATGGAAAATTGAATTACTGTCTGCTTACAAGCATTATATATTAGAATTAAATGACTTACAGAAATGGAAAAAAAGAAGTATTGCAGATTTCGCTTTGTGTTTTTCAGTTTGCTCATTAGTTGCTGTGGCAACAAGGTGACAATATAGTGAATTGCTTAGCAACTTAAGCCAAAAAAATAAACATTTAAATAATCTAAGACACTTGTTGACGAGCAGCCCGATCTCTCTGGAAATGTCTTTCATACATAGATGGGATACATTTTGCCTAAATTGTCACCAATTTACCATACCCTATTATTTCCCTACTCCGTCTAGGATTATTGCTTCTACCAGGATAACCACTGATATAAAGTATACAAAAAAACTGCAATTTACTCACATCCTTGTAATCTCTTGCTCTGGGCTGGAAAGACCAAAGATAATTCATCTGTTGTTCTACTTTTCAGCTACACCTTGTCCCAATAACAGAATTGCTTAAAGGGAACCTACATTTGTACATATGGAAGTAGTGATATGGCTGCATAGGCGCTTGATCCCCAATAACCATGAGAAGTCAGCTATACCTTCAACGTCATATGCAAATTAGGCTAGAAGTGCAATGGGGATGTGTCCGAGCACTTAAAGTACTGCATGTGTCTTCTACAGTGGATTTCTTATGAGTGGCACACGAGACTGGACCAAGCATGTTTACGACTATACATGTGATGTGCGGCGAATTTGTCGAAATGAGGAAGCTCATACAAATTTGTCAAGGAGATCCGATTTTCATTGAATTTTTTCAAGTGATTTGAATGTTTCTTATGGGGTCTTTCCAGCCCCTGAGCATAATAAGAGTAGGGAGAAGAAAAGATAATATTACCTTGATGTTGACCTTTTTCACCACCTCAGCCCTGTTAGGCTCTCAACACAACTCCTCCGGCCTTTTTCATTTTGCACTGTGTACGGCAGGGGTGTCAAACTGCATTCCTCGAGGGCTGCAAACAGGTCATGTTTTCAGGATTTCCTTGTACTGCACAGGTGATAATTTAATCACCTACACAAATAATGAGTTGGTGATTAAATTATCACCTGTGCCGTACAAGGAAATCCTGAAAACATGACCTGTTTGCAGCCCTCGAGGAATGCAGTTTGACACCCCTGGTGTACGGCACCCTCTTTCTCCATCTTCACTATTTTTAAAATTGGAAAACTTGTGGATATCATCTGCGCTGCTGTACAAATAATGGTCCAAGCGTGCAGAAGATAGGAAATGGTGTTTTATTCTCAATGCGTTTCGAAGTCAATAGGACTTTTTCCTCAGGAGATGCTATAGGAAGAAGTCCTATTGACTTCGAAACGAGTTGAGAATAAAACACCATTTCCTATTTTCTACATGCTTGGACCAATATTTATACACCAGCGTGGATGATATCCACAAGTTTTCCAATTTTAAAACTATGATTCGGTCATCAGTTTGATCAGTGGATCTGCAGCAGCTGTCAAACTCCAAGGAGTTTTTACACTTTGACTTTAAGAAATATCAGATGAGTGCAAACTGATTGTGAACTTGAAATAATCATCATATAAGACCCTATTGGCACTTTTCTCTCCTGTAGTGTACTCTTGATTCCATCTTCACTATGTGCTGGGGCTTCTGGCGCAGAACAGGTATCTGTTGTCATGACATGTGCTGCCGGGGGCGATGGGACACGGGAGTGATGAGGTGAGTATTGTTATTTTTTTCACCTATTTCTGAGCCCTATGCAAATTAGCCGATTAGCAGCCACCAACCTTTTCGCTAAGTTTGCACAAGGCAAAACACACAAAAAATTTGCAGAATCAAGAAAATCCTAATTTTATTTGTGCAATTAAAGGCAAATTAAATTTGTATCAGACAGACTCCTATTTAAACCATACAAAGTTAGATAGTTATTAAGGTTGAAGGAAGACTATATGTCCATCTAGTTCAACCCATAGCCTAACCTAACATGCCCTAACATGTTGATCCAGAGGAAGGCAAAAAAAACCCATGTGGCAAAGAGTAAGCTCTACATTGGGGAAAAAAATTCCTTCCCGACTCCACATACGGCAATCAGACTAGTTCCCTGGATTAACGCCCTATCAAGGAATCTAGTGTATATACCCTGTAACATTATACTTTTCCAGAAAGGTATCCAGTCCCCTCTTAAATTTAAGTAATGAATCACTCATTACAACATCATACGGCAGAGAGTTCCATAGTCTCACTGCTCTTACAGTAAAGAATTCGCGTCTGTTATTATGCTTAAACCTTTTTTCCTCCAACCGCAGAGGATGCCCCCTTGTCCCTGTTTCAGGTCTATGATTAAGAAGATCATCAGAAAGGTCTTTGTACTGTCCCCTCATATATTTATACATTAAAATAAGATCACCCCTTAGTCTTCGTTTTTCCAAACTAAATAGCCCCAAGTGTAATAACCTATCTTGGTATTGCAGACCCCCCAGTCCTCTAATAACCTTGGTCGCTCTTCTCTGCACCCGCTCCAGTTCAGCTATGTCTTTCTTATACACCGGAGACCAGAACTGTGCACAGTATTCTAAGTGTGGTCGAACTAATGACTTGTATAGAGGTAAAATTATATTCTCCTCATGAGCGACTATGCCTCTTTTAATGCATCCCATTATTTTATTTGCCTTTGTAGCAGCTGCCTGACACTGGCCACTGAATATAAGTTTGTCATCCACCCATACACCCAGGTATTTTTCATTGACGGTTTTGCCCAGAGTAATACAGAGTAATACCACTAATTCTAGTGGTAAAACTGGCCTCAAAGACCTCATAAGAACTAATGAACAGATAGTGTGTAGCTAACTATGATTCGGGTGGGATTTTGAAACTAGATATTTTTTCAAGGTGTTTGAAAATAGTATTATGAAGTTATAAATTATTTAAAGATCTTTAAAATTAGTTTTATAGCTTAGAGATTCAAGATACTTGAAATTACTTTTAGAGGAGGCTACAGACTCCCTAGATCTGAAGAGGAGGAAGATTTGGAGCACGAGGACAACAAAAGAAGAGTGAGCTTATGATACATCATCCATCCCCACCACAATGCACCACCTTCAACAGGGGACCAGCATCTGAAACAACGGATACTGGAAGCCTGTGCTAGCATTTCTTCTGCGGTGTTGCTATCAGTGTGTCAAGAGTGGGAGAAGAGGGTTGCATTGACAATCCAACACAACGGGCAGCAATTTCAACACATTTTATAAGTGGTCATAAACTTGTAAATAACTCATGAAAGAATAAAGTTACGTTAAAACCAAGCACACCATTGTTTTTCTTGTGAAATTCTCAATAAGTTTGATGTGTCACATGACCCTCTTCCCATTGGAAAAAATTAAGTTGGATCCAAAATGTCCGACTTCACTATGGCTGCCATGGTCACCACCCATCTTGAAAAGTTTTCCCCCTCCCATATACTAAAGTGCCACAAACAGGAAGTTGATATCACCAACCATTCCCATTTTAGTTAGGTGTATCCGTATAAATGGCCCACCCTGTATAATGATTGATCCATTTGTTTTGTAAGTGTTTTCACATGTGGGGCTGGGTTTGTGTATGTGTTATAAACTTTGTATACTCATTGTATTTATAGATGCCTATGAGTAAGGACATGAAGTCTGAAATGCGTCAGGCATAAGGGGGATGTTTGCCCCTTGATGTTTAATGACACATATGTTTTTAACTTTTTGCAAGCTATGGATTAAATTGGTTGTAAATAAAATTAGATTTATTAGAAAAATATATTAAAAACTAGATGCTGGCCCGATTCTAAAGCATCGGGTATTCTAGAATATGTATGTATGTACGTGGCGCATAACACAGCCACGTACCATATAGCACAGTCACGTAGTAAATAACACAGCCACATAGTATATAACACAGCCACATAGTATATAACACAGACAGCCACGTAGTATATAGCACAGCCACATAGTATATAGGACAGCCAAATAGTATATAGCAGCCACATAGTATATAGCACAGCCTACGCAACACAGACCACCACGTAGTATATAACACAGCCACTTAGTATATAGCAGCCACGTAGTATATAACAGCCATGTAGTATATAACAGCCACGTAGTATATAGTAGCCATGTAGTATATAACACAGCCCACATAATATATAGCACAGCCCACATAATATATAGCACAGCCCACAAAGTATATAGCAGCCAGGCAGTATATTACACAGCCCACATAGTATATAACACAGCCCACGTAATATATAGCACAGCCCACGTAATATATAGCACAGCCCACATAGTATATATAACACAGCCCACGTAGTATATAACACAGGCACTGCAGTATATAACACTGTCCATGTAGTATATAACACTGCCCACGTAGTATATAGCAGCCATGTAGTATATAACACAGCCCACGCAGTATATAACACAGCCCACGTAGTATATATCAGCCACGTAGTATATAACACAGCCCACGCAATATATAACAGCCCACATAGTATATAGCAGCCACGTAGTATATAACACAGCCCACACGGTATATAACACAGCCCACATAGTATATAGCAGTGTGGGCACCATATCCCTGTTAAAAAAAATTAAAATAAAAGTCATCTGGGTAATTTCACAATGCATCACTGGGAACGGAAGCTGGCGGCAGCATCGCGCGCATTGGTGGATGTTGGAAGGTGAGAATAGCACAATTTTTTTTATTATTATTATTTTTAACATTATATCTTTTTACTATTGATGCTGCATAGGCAGCATCAATATTAAAAAGTTGGTTTGGGATGGGGCGACACACTGGCACTGACTGGAGGGGAGTAGGGAGGGGCCAATTTGCGGCCGGACTAAGCCTGTCGCTTATTGGTCGCCAGCCACGACCAATCAGCAATGCGGGATTTCCGTTACGGAAGTTAGTTACAGACAAACAGACGGAAGTACCCCTTAGACAATTAGATAGATAGATAGATAGATAGATAGATAGATAGATAGATATGAAATATATAAGTCAGCAACACAATATGTTTCGCCTTCATCAATTTATATTTTTCTTATTTCAATGGGTGGGGCTCCCCATATAGGGTAACCTAACTCAAGAGTGGAAATTTTCCACATATATCTCTAGTTTCATTAATTTTGTCAGTGTACGGATATATTATCCCTATTATTATTAACCCCTTCCCGACCTGTGACACAGCGTATGCGTCATGAAAGTCGGTGCCAATCCGACCTGTGACGCATATGCTGTGTCACAGAATGATCGCGTCTCTGCAGATCCGGTGAAAGGGTTAACTCCCATTTCACCCAATCTGCAGGGACAGGGGGAGTGGCTTCACCCCCCCGTGGCCACGATCGCTCTGATTGGCTGTTGAAAGTGAAACTGCCAATCAGAGCGATTTGTAATATTTCACCTATTATGACTGGTGAAATATTACAATCCAGCCATGGCCGATGCTGCAATATCATCGGCCATGGCTGGAAACATTGATGTGCCCCCAGCCCACCCCACCGATCGCCCCCCCAGCCCTCCGATCTGTCCTTTACGCTGCTCCGCTCCCCTCCGTCCTCCTGTCCGCTCCCCCCCGTGCTCTTGTCCGCTCACCCCTGTGCTCCAATCACCCCCCGTGCTCCAACCACCCCCCCCTGCACTCCGATCCACCCCCCCTGCAGTCCGATCCACCCCCCTGCAGTCCGATCCACCCCCCGATGCTCCAATGCACCCCCCAGTGCTCCGATCCACCACCCGTGCTCCGATTTACCCCCCCATGCTCCGATCCACCCCCCGTGCTCCCCCCCACCTCATCATACTTACCGAGCCTCCCGTGGTCCGTGGTCTTCTTTCCTGGGCGCCGCCATCTTCCAAAATGGTGGGCGCATGCGCAGTGCGCCCGCCGAATCTGCCGGCCAGCATATTCGTTTCAAGTGCATTTTGATCACTGCGATAAAGCCTATCGCAGTGATCAAAATTAAAAAAATACTGAATGACCCCCCCTTTGTCACCCCCATAGGTAGGGACAATAATAAAATAAAGATTTTTTTTTTCTTCCACTAAGTTTTGGTAAGAATTAGGGATAGGGTTAGGGGTAGGGTTAGGGTTAGGGGTAGGGTTAGGGGTAGGGTTAGGGGTAGGGTTAGGGGTAGGGGTAGGGTTAGGGGTAGGGTTAGGGGTAGGGTTAGGGGTAGGGTTAGGGCTAGGGTTAGGGGTAGGGTTAGGGTTAGGGCTAGGGTTAGGGTTAGGGTTTCGGTATGTGCACACGTATTCTGGTCCTCTGCGGATTTTTCCACTGCGGATTTGATAAATCCGCAGTGCTAAACTACTGCGGATTTATCGCGGATTTACCGCGGTTTTTCTGCGCATTTCACTGCGGATTTACAACTGCGATTTTCTATTGTAGCAGTTGTAAAACCGCTGCGGAATCCGCAGAAAGAAGCGACATGCTGCGGAATGTAAACCGCTGCGTTTCCGTGCAGTTTTTCTGCAGCATGTGTACAGCGATTTTTGTTTTCCATAGGTTTACATTGAACTGTAAACTCATGGGAAGCTGCTGCGGATCCGCAGCGTTTTCCGCAGCATGTGCACATACCTATAGAATTAGGCCATGTGCACACGGTGCGGATTTGGCTGCGCATCCGCAGCAGTGTTCCATCAGGTTTACAGTACCAAGTAAACCTATGGAAAACCAAATCCGCTGTGCCCATGGTGCAGAAAATACCACGCGGAAACGCTGCGTTGTATTTTCCGCAGCATGTCAATTCTTTGTGCGGATTCCGCGGCGTTTTACACCTGTTCCTCAATAGGAATCCGCAGGTGAAATCCGCATAAAAATCACTGGAAATCCACAGTAAATCCGCAGGTAAAACGCATTGCCTTTTACCCGCGGATTTTTCAAAAATGATGCTGAAAAATCTCACACGAATCCGCAATGTGGGCACATAGCCTTAGGGTTAGGGTTGAAATTAGGGTTGTGGTTAGGGTTAGGGGTGTGTTGGGGTTAGGGTTGTGGTTAGGGGTGTGTTGCGGTTAGGGTTGTGATTAGGGTTATGGCTACAGTTGGGATTAGGGTTAGGGGTGTGAGGGGGTTAGTGTTGGAGTTAGAATTGAGGGGTTTCCACTGTTTAGGCACATCAGGGGTCTCCAAACGCAACATGGCGCCACCATTGATTCCAGCCAATCTTGTATTCAAAAAGTCAAATGGTGCTCCCTCACTTCCGAGCCCCGACGTGTGCCCAAACAGTGGTTTACCCCCACACATGGGGTATCAGCGTACTCAGGAAAAACTGGACGACAAATATTGGGGTCCAATTTCTCCTGTAACCCTTGGGAAAATAAAAAATTCTGGGCTAAATAATTATTTTTGAGGAAAGAAAACGTATTTATTATTTTCACGGCTCTGCGTTATAAACTTCTGTGAAGCACTTGGGGGTTCAAAGTGCTCACCACACATCTAGATAAGTTCCTTTCGGGGTCTAGTTTCCAAAATGGGGTCACTTGTGGGGGGTTTCTACTGTTTAGCCACATCAGGGGCTCTGCAAACGCAACGTGACGCCCACAGAGCATTCCATCAAAGTCTGCATTTCAAAACGTCACTACTTCACTTCCGAGCCCCAACGTGTGCCCAAACAGTGGTTTACCCCCACATATGGGGTATCACCGTACTCAGGAGAAACTGGACAACAAATATTGGGGTCAAATTTCTCCTGTTACCCTTGGGAAAATTAAAAAATTCTGGGCTAAATAATTATTTTTGAGGAAAGAAAACATATTTATTATTTTCACGGCTCTGCGTTATAAACTTCTGTGAAGCACTTGGGGGTTCAAAGTGCTCACCACACATCTAGATAAGTTCCGTTCGGGGTCTAGTTTCCAAAATGGGGTCACTTGTGGGGGGTTTCTACTGTTTAGCCACATCAAAGGCTCTGCAAACGCAACGTGACGCCCGCAGAGCATTCCATTAAAGTCTGCATTTCAAAACGTCACTGCTTCATTTCCGAGCCCCGGCATGTGCCCAAACAGTGGTTTACCCCCACATATGGGGTATTACCGTACTCAGGAGAAACTGGACAACAACTTTTGGGGTCAAATTTCTCCTGTTACCCTTGGGAAAATAAAAAATTTCAGGCTAAAAGATCATTTTTGAGAAAATAATTTTTTATTTTATTTTCATGGCTCTGCGTTATAAACTTCTGTGAAGCACTTGGGGGTTCAAAGTCCTCACCACACATCTAGATTAGTTCCTTTGGGGGTCTAGTTTCCAAAATGGGGTCATTTGTGGGGGATCTCTAATGTTTAGGCACACAAGGGCTCTCCAAACGTGACATGGTGTCCGCTAATGATTGGAGCTAATTTTCCATTTAAAAAGCCAAATGGCGTGCCTTCCCTTCCGAGCCCTGCTGTGCGCCCAAACAGTGGTTTACCCCCACATATGGGGTATCAGCGTACAAACTGGACAATAACATTTGGGGTCCAATTTCTCCTAATACCCTTGGCAAAATAGGAAATTCCAGGCTAAAAAATCATTTTTGAGGAAAGAAAAGTTATTTTTTATTTTCTTGGCTCTGCGTTATAAACTTCTGTGAAGCAGCTGGGGGTTTAAAGTGCTCAATATGCATCTAGATAAGTTCCTTGGGGGGTCTAGTGTCCAAAATGGGGTCACTTGTGGGGGAGCTCCAATGTTTAGGCACACAGGGGCTCTCCAAACGCGACATGGTGTCCGCTAACAATTGGAGCTAATTTTCCATTCAAAAAGTCAAATGGCGCGCCTTCCGTTCCGAGCCCTGCCGTGTGCCCAAACAGTGGTTTACCCCCACATATAAAGTATCGGCGTACTCGGGAGAAATTGCCCAACAAATTTTAGGATCCATTTTATCCTATTGCCCATGTGAAAATGAAAAAATTGAGGCGAAAAGAAATTTTTTGTGAAAAAAAAGTACTTTTTCATTTTTACAGATCAATTTGTGAAGCACCTGAGGGTTTAAAGTGCTCACTAGGCATCTAGATAAGTTCCTTGGGGGGTCTAGTTTCCAAAAGGGGGTCACTTGTGGGGGAGCTCCAATGTTTAGGCACACAGAGGCTCTCCAAACGCGACATGGTGTCCGCTAACGATGGACATAATTTTTCATTCAAAAAGTCAAATGGCACTCCTTCCCTTCCGAGCCTTACCATGTGCCCAAACAGTGGTTTACCCCCACATGTGAGGTATCGGTGTACTCAGGAGAAATTGCCCAACAAATGTTAGTATCCATTTTATCCTGATACCCATGTGAAAAAGAAAAAAATTAGGCTAAAAGAATTTTTTTGTGAAAAAAAGTACTTTTTCATTTTTACGGATCAATTTGTGAAGCACCTGGGGGTTCAAAGTGCTCACTATGCATCTAAATAAGTTCCTTGGGGTGTCCAGTTTCCAAAATGGGGTCACTTGTGGGGGAGCTTAAATTTTTAGGCACACGGGGGCTCTCCAAACGTGACATGGTGTCCGCTAAAGAGTGGAGCCAATTTTTCATTCAAAAAGTCAAATGGCGCTCCTTCCCTTCCAAGCCCTGCCGTGTGCCCAAACAGTGGTTTACCCCTACATATGAGGTATCAGCATACTCAGGACAAATTGGACAACAACTTTCGTGGTTCAGTTTCTCCTTTTACCATTGTGAAATCAAAGAAATTGTTGCTAAAAGATAATTTTTGTGACTAAAAAATTAAATGTTCATTTTTTCCTTCCATGTTGCTTCTGCTGCTGTGAAGCACCTGAAGGGTTAATAAACTTCTTGAATGTGGTTTTGTGCACCTTGAGGGGTGCAGTTTTTAGAATGGTGTCACTTTTGGGTATTTTCAGCCATATAGACCCCGTAAACTGACTTCAAATGTGAGGTGGTCCCTAAAAAAAATGGTTTTGTAAATTTCGTTGTAAAAATGAGAAATCGCTGGTCAAATTTTAACCCTTATAACTTCCTAGCAAAAAAAAATTTTGTTTCCAAAATTGTGCTGATGTAAAGAATACATGTGGAAATGTTATTTATTAACTATTTTGTGTCACATAACTCTCTGGTTTAACAGAATAAAAATTCAAAATGTGAAAATTGCAAAATTTTCAACATTTTCGCCAAATTTCCGTTTTTATCACAAATAAACGCATAATTTATTGACCTAAATTTACCACTAACATGAAGCCCAATATGTCACGAAAAAACAATCTCAGAACCGCTAGGATCCGTTGAAGCGTTCCTGAGTTATTACCTCATAAAGGGACACTGGTCAGAATTGCAAAAAACGGCAAGGTCTTTAACCCCTTTACCCCCAAGGGTGGTTTGCACGTCAATGACCAGGCCAATTTTTATAATTCTGACCACTGTCCCTTTATGAGGTTATAACTCTGGAACGCATCAACGGATCCTGGTGACTCTGACACTGTTTTCTCGTGACATATTGTACTTCATGATAGTGGTAAAATTTCTTTGATAGTACCTGCGTTTATTTGTGAAAAAAACGGAAATTTGGCGAAAATTTTGAAAATTTTGCAATTTTCAAACTTTGAATTTTTATGCAATTAAATCACAGAGATATGTCACACAAAATACTTAATAAGTAACATTTCCCACATGTCTCCTTTACATCAGCATAATTTTGGAACCAAATTTTTTTTTTGTTAGGTAGTTATAAGGGTTAAAAGTTGACCAGCAATTTCTCATTTTTACAACACCATTTTTTTTTTAGGGACCACATCTCATTTGAAGTCATTTTGAGGGGTCTATATGATATAAAATGCCCAAGTGTGACACCATTCTAAAAACTGCACCCCTCAAGGTGCTCAAAACCACATTCAAGAAGTTTATTAACCCTTCAGGTGTTTAATAGGAATTTTTGGAATGTTTAAATAAAAATGAACATTTAACTTTTTTACACAAAAAATTTACTTCAGCTCCAATTTGTTTTATTTTACCAAGGGTAACAGGAGAAAATGGACCCCAAAGGTTGTTGTCCAATTTGTCCTGAGTACGCTGATACCCCATATGTGGCAGTAAACCACTGTTTGGGCGCATGGGAGAGCTCTGAAGGGAAGGAGCGCCGTTTGACTTTTCAATGCAAAATTGACAGGAATTGAGATGGGACGCCATGTTGCGTTTGGAGAGCCACTAATGTGCCTAAACATTGAAACCCCCCACAAGTGACAACATTTTGGAAAGTAGACCCCCTAAGGAACTTATCTAGAGGTGTGGTGAGCACTTTGACCCACCCAGTGCTTCACAGAAGTTTATAATGCAGAACCGTAAAAATAAAAAATCATATTTTTTCACAAAAATTATATTTTTGCCCCCAATTTTTTATTTTTCCAAGGGTAAGAGAAGAAATTGGACCTCAAAAGTTGTTGTCCAATTTGTCCTGAGTATGCTGATACCCCATATGTGGCAGTAAACCACTGTTTGGGCGCATGGGAGAGCTCGGAAGGGAAGGAGCGCCGTTTGACTTTTCAATGCAAAATTGACAGGAATTGAGATGGGGCGCCATGTTGCGTTTGGAGAGCCACTGATATGCCTAAACATTGAAACCCCCCACAAGTGACACCATTTTGGAAAGTAGACCCCCTAAGGAACTAATCTGGATGTGTGGTGAGCACTTTGACCCACCAAGTGCTTCACAGAAGTTTATAATGCAGAGCCATAAAAATAAAACAAAATTTTTTTCCCACAAAAATTATTTTTTAGCCCCCAGTTTTGTATTTTTCCCTAGGGTAACAGGAGAAATTGGACCCCAAAAGTTGTTGTCCAATTTGTCCTGAGTACGCTGATACCCCATATGTGGGGGGGGAACCACCGTTTTGGCGGATGGGAGGGCTCGGAAGGGAAGGAGCGCCATTTGGAATGCAGACTTAGATGGAATGGTCTACAGGCGTCACATTGCGTTTGCAGAGCCCCTAATGTACCTAAACAGTAGAAACCCCCCACAAGTGACACCATTTTGGAATGTAGACCCCCTAAGGAACTCATCTTGATGTGTTGTGAGAGCTTTGAACTCCCAAGTTTTTCACTACAGTTTATAACGCAGAGCCGTGCAAATAAAAAATATTTTTTTTTCCACAAAAATTATATTTTAGCCCCCAGTTTTGTATTTTTCCAAGGTTAGCAGGAGAAATTGGACCCTAAATGTTGTTGTCCAATTTGTCCTGAGTACGCTGATACCCGATATGTGGGGGGGAACCACCGTTTGGGCGCATGGGAGGGCTCGGAAGGGAAGGAGCATCATTTGGAATGCAGACTTAGATGGATTGGTCTGCAGGCGTCACATTGCGTTTGCAGAGCCCCTAATGTACCTAAACAGTAGAAACCCCCCACAAGTGACCCCATATTGGAAACTAGACCCCTTAATGAACTTATCTAGATGTGTTGTGAGAACTTTGAACCCCCAAGTGTTTCACTACAGTTTATAACGCAGAGCCGTGAAAATAAAAAATCTTTTTGTTTTCCCACAAAAATTATTTTTTAGCCCCCAGTTTTGTATTTTCCCAAGGGTAACAGGAGAAATTGGTCCACAAAAGTTGTTGTCCAATTTGTCCTGAGTACGCTGATACCCCATATGTTGGGGTAAACCCCTGTTTGGGCACACAGGAGAGCTCGGAAGGGAAGGAGCACTGTTTTACTTTTTCAACGCAGAATTGCCTGGAATTGAGATCGGACACCATGTCGTGTTTGGAGAGCCCCTGATGTGCCGAAACAGTGGAAACCCCCCAATTATAACTGAAACCCTAATCTAAACACACCCCTAACCCTAATTCCAACGGTAACCCTAACCACACCTCTAACCCTGACACACCCCTAACCCTAATCCCAACCCTATTCCCAACTGTAAATGTAATCTAAACCCTAACCCTAACTTTAGCCCCAACCCTAACTGTAGCCCCAACCCTAACCCTAGCCCTAACCCTAGCCCTAACCCTAACCCTAGCCCTAACCCTAGCCCTAACCCTAGCCCTAATCCTAGCCCTAACTCTAGCCCTAACCCTAACCCTAGCCCTAACCCTAACCCTAGCCCTAACCCTAGCCCTAGCCCTAACCCTAGCCCTAGCCCTAACCCTAGCCCTAGCCCTAACCCTAGCCCTAACCCTAACCCTAGCCCTAACCCTAACCCTAACCCTAACCCTAGCCCTAACCCTAGCCCTAACCCTAGCCCTAACCCTAGCCCTAACCCTAGCCCTAATGGGAAAATGGAAATAAATACATTTTTTTTTTATTTTTCCCTAACTAAGGGGGTGATGAAGGGGGGTTTGATTTACTTTTATAGCGAGTTTGTTAGCGGATTTTTATAATTGGCTGCCGTCACACACTGAAAGACGCTTTTTATTGCAAAAAATATTTTTTGCAATACCACATTTTGAGAGCTATAATTTTTCCATATTTTGGTCCACAGAGTCATGTGAGGTCTTGTTTTTTGCGGGACGAGTTGACGTTTTTATTGAAAACATTTTCGGGCACGTGACATTTTTTGATCGCTTTTTATTCCGATTTTTATGAGGAAGAATTACCAAAAAACAGCTATTCATGAATTTCTATTGGGGGAGGCGTTTATACCGTTCCGCGTTTGGTAAAATTGATAAATCAGTTTTATTCTTCGGGTCAGTACAATTACAGCGATACCTCATTTATATCTTTTTTTATGGTTTGAAGCTTTTATACGATAAAAACTATTTTACAGAAAAAATAATTATTTTTGCATCGCTTTATTCTCAGGACTATAACTTTTTTATTTTTTTGCTGATGATGCTGTGTGGTGGCTCGTTTTTTGCGGGACAATATGACGTTTTCAGCGGTACCATGGTTATTTATATCTGTCCTTTTGTTCACGTGTTATTCCACTTTTTCTTCGGCGGTATGATAATAAAGCGTTGTTTTTTGCCTCGGTTTTTTTTTTTTTCTTACGGTGTTTACTGAAGGGGTTAACTAGTGGACCAATTTTATAGGTTGGGTCATTACGGACGCGGCGATACTAAATATGTGTACTTTTATTGGTTTTTTTTTTATTTAGATGAAGAAATGTATTTATGGGAATAATTTTTTTTTTTTCATTATTTTGGAATATTTTTTTTAATTTTTTTTTTACACATTTGGAAATTTTTTTTTTTACTTTTTTACTTTGTCCCAGGTGGGGACATCACAGATCAGTGATCTGACAGTTTGCACAGCACTCTGTCAGATCACTGATCTGACTAGCAGCGCTGCAGCCTTCACAGTGCCTGCTCTGAGCAGGCGCTGTGAAGCCACCTCCCTCCCTGCAGGACCCGGATCCGCGGCCATCTTGGATCCGGGGCTCGAGCAGGGAGGGAGGTGAGGAGACCCTCGCAGCAACGCGATCACATCGCGTTGCTGCGGGGGGCTCAGGGAAGCCCGCAGGGAGCCCCCTCCCTGCGCGGTGCTTCCCTGCACCGCCGGCACATCGCGATCATGTTTGATCGCGGTGTGCCAGGGGTTAATGTGCTGGGGACGGTCCGTGACCGCTCCTGGCACATAGTGCCGGATGTCAGCTGCGATAAGCAGCTGACACCCGGCCGCGATCGGCCGCGCTCCCCCCGTGAGCGCTGCCGATCGCGCTGGACGTACTATCCCGTCCAGGGTCAGATAAGCCCAGGGCACCTCGACGGGATAGTACGTCTAAGGTCACAGAGGGGTTAAGGTCAAAATAGGCTGGGTCATGAAGGGGTTAATTATTTCTCTGCTCCAAAATCACTTTTCATGCAAAATTCATCTGTAAATTTATTCCCATGCCATTATTTTTATCCATAAATATGGCCTTTGCATCAGAATCTATAACATGCTGGAAGATAGACCAAAATATCCAAAAAACACACAAATGAATAGAGAATTATGTATATGTATGACCCTGCTCTTTTCACCCCTATCTACTTCTAGGTGTTTCTTTAGTAGTGTTGTCTGCATTTTACATATATATATATATATATATATATATATATATATATATATATATGTATATATATATATATATACATATATATATGTATATATATATATATATATATATATATATCTTCCCTTTTCCATTCCCTTATCGATTTCATAGTTCTATTTAGTTGAGATAACTGAAGATTGTGGAAGTAAAATTTCCCCATTCTGATGTGTGGCCTATGGGGAAAAAATCAGAAAAAAAGTCAGAGCCATGAGGGGTTCCACTTTGTTGTTCAGGAGTGTTGCCACCTAGTGAAAGTTATGAAAAGAACAGGATCATACACATAGATTTGCTGTTTTTTTTATTTTTTTTGTATGTATATTCCAACATGTTATAGATTCTGATGAAAGGAAAATATTTATGGATGAAAATAATGGCATAGGATTAAATTTACCGATAAATTTTGCATGAAATGTTATTTTAAACAAGTAAAATAATTAGAAGAATAATATATTTCTGTAACTTCCTTAATTTCCGTAACACCTCTATCCTTATACCCATTCGCCCAACCCCCGCTTCTCCCCAGTCCCACTAACAGGAGCTCTGTGGAACCCTCGCTCTGTTTGCAACAAGCTCTCCTACATCCATGATCTTTTCATTACTCACAAACTTTCCTTCCTCGCCATCACCGAAACCTGGCTCACCCCTTCTGACAGAGCCCCCCGCTGCACTATCGTATGGTGGATTCCACTTTTCCCACACACCCCGCCCCAGCAGCAAGCATGGTGAAGGAGTTGGTTTTTCCTGTCAGATAACTGCTCCTTCACCCCAATCCAATTACCACCCTCTGTTACCCTCCTGTTGTGAATTCTGTGGCAGAGCTCCCTCCTGTGGTCACAAGTGGTACTTCGGCTGATTCTCTCTATGAGCTTCCGTTGGTGGAGGAGAGTGGTACTGCGGCTTCTGAGTTTCCTTCCTCAGGTGATGTGGGGAAGTCGTTAGGTGCTGCTCTATTTAACTCCACCTAGTGCTTTGATCCTGGCCTCCAGTCAATGTTCTAGTATAGGACTTGCTTCCTCCTGGATCGTTCCTGTGGCCTGCTGCTCTGTATAGCTAAGTTCCGCTTTTGTTATTTTGTTTGCTGTTTTTTTCTGTCCAGCTTGCTTATTTGCTTTTTCTTGCTTGCTGGAAGCTCTGGGACGCAGAGGGTGTACCTCCGTGCCGTTAGTCGGTACGGAGGATCTTTTTGCCCCCTTTGCGTGGTTGTTTGTAGGGTTTTGTGTTGACCGCAAAGTTACCTTTCCTATCCTCACTCTATTCAGAAAGTCGGGCCTCACTTTGCTAAATCTATTTCATCTCTACGTTTGTCTTTTCATCTTAACTCACAGTCATTATGTGTGGGGGCTGCCTTTTCCTTTGGGGTATTTCTCTGAGGCAAGGTAGGCTTATTTTCTATCTTCAGGCTAGCTAGTTTCTCAGGCTGTGCCGAGTTGCATAGGGAGCGTTAGGCGCAATCCACGGCTGCCTCTAGTGTGGTTGGAGAGGATTAGGGATTGCGGTCAGCAGAGTTCCCACGTCTCAGAGCTCGTTCTATGTTTTTGGGTTATTGTCAGGTCACTGTATGTGCTCTGACTTCTATGTCCATTGTGGTACTGAATTACCTTATCATAACACTCTCCCTTCCTTTGAGGTGCACTCTGTGCACTTTCTCTCTGCTAACATCCCCACTATCATCTTGGGTGACTTCAACATCCCCATTGACACTTCACTCTCAGCTGCCACTAAACTTCTCTTTCTCACTTCCTCCTTCGACCTCACTCAATGGTCTTCTGCAGCCACCCACAAAGATGGCGACACATTGGACCTCATCTTCAACCGCCTCTGCTCCCTATCTAACCTCTCTAACTCACCAATTCCTCTTTCTGACCACAGCCTACTCACATTCTCTTCCCTCTCCAGTCCTTGTCTGCAATCGCCAACCCACAAACTTGCACACCCTCACAGAAATCTTAAACACCTTGATCTACACTCACTTTCTGAATCCCTCCTCCCTCTCACAGACATAAATTCCCTACACAATGGGGATGCCGCTGCCACTCTATATAACACCACAATAGCTGGAGCATTGGAATCTGTTGCCCCTCTCACACATACCAAAGCTTGCAAAATCAACAGACAGCCCTGGCACACCAGCCTGACTAAAGAACTGAGGAGAGCTTCCAGGGCTGCTGAGCGGAGATGGAAAAGATCCCACTCCAACAAGCACTTCATCGCATTCAAACAGTCCATCACTATTTTCAAGACCACACTCGCCACAGCTAAACAAATTTACTTCTCATCTCTCATATTCTCCGTCTCACAACCCTAAACAGTTATTCAGTTATTCAACACCTTCAATTCTCTCCTCTATCCCCCAGCACATCCTCCCTCCCCAGTCATCTCAGCTGAAGACTTTGCCTCATTTTTCAAGCAGAAGATTGATAACATCAGAGACAGTTTTGGTCAACAACCCCCAGAGCCCTTCCTCCCAACTGCCCAGCCCTCCACCTCCAAAATCAACTTCTCCACCATTGCAGAAGATCGACTCTCCACTCTACTCACAAGATCGCATCTCACCACCTGTGCACTTGACCCGATCCCATCTTCATCCCAAACCTCGCCACAGTCTTCATCCCAACCCTAACCCATCTCTTCAACCTATAACTAACAATTGGTATTTTCCCCTCAAGCTTTAAACATGCCTCAATCACACCTATCCTCAAAAAGCCCTCTCTTGACCCATCCTCTGTATCTAGCTATCGCCCTATATCACTTCTCCCCTATGCCTCAAAACGGCTAGAACAACACGTCCATCTTGAACTGTCCTCCCATCTATCTTCCTGCTCCCTCTTCAACCGCTTACAATCTGGCTTCCGGTCACACCACTCCACTGAAACTGCCCTAACTAAGGTCACCAGTGACCTATTAACCGCCAAGAGCAAGAGACACTATTCTGTCCTCCTCCTGGACCTGTCCTCTGCCTTTCACATAGTGGACCATTCCCTATTATTACAGACCCTCTCATCCCTTGGAATCACAGACTTGGCCCTATCCTGGATCTCATCATATCTAACAGACCAAACATTCAGCGTCTCCCACTCACACACCACCTACTCACCTCTCCCACTATCTGTTGGAATCCCGCAAGGTTCAGTCCTAGGGCCCCTGCTCTTCTCCATTTACACCTTTGGCCTCACGGCTTTCATTATCACCTCTATGCTGATGACACACAGATCTACATCTCTGGACCAGATATCACCACCCTACTAACCAGAATCCCTGAATGTCTGTCTGCTGTTTCATCCTTCTTCTCTGCTAGATTTCTAAAATTTAACATGGAGAAAACAGAATTCATCATCTTTCTCCATCTCATGTTAACCTCCCAACGGACCTATCCATTACAGTAAACGGCTGCCCACTCTCCCCAGTCCCACAAGCTCGCTGCCTCGGGGTAATCCTTGACACTGATCTCTCCTTCAAACCACATATTCAAGCCCTTTCCACTTCCTGCCGACTTCAACTCAAAAATATTTCATGAATCTGTACATTCCTAAATCAAGAATCGGCAACAATCCTAGTCCATGCCCTCATCATCTGCCGCCTTGACTACTGCAACCTCCTGCTCTGTGGCCTCCCCTCGAACACTCTCGCATCCTTCCAATCTATTCTAAACTCTGCTGCCTGACTAATCCACCTGTCCCTCAGCTATTCCCCAACCTCTCCCCTCTGTAAATCCCTTCACTGGCTCCCCACTGCCCAGAGCCTCCAGTACAAAACCCTAACCATTACATACAAAGCCATCCACAACCTGTCTCCTCCATACATCGGTCACCTCGTCTCCTGGTACTTACCTGCATGCAACCTCTGATACTCACAAGATCTCCTTCTCTACTCCCCTCTTATCTCCTCTTCCCACAAGTGCAAACAAGATTTCTCTCGTGCATCACCCCTACTCTGGAACCCTCTACCACAACATATCAGACTCTCCTCTACCATCGAAACCTTCAAAAAGAACCTACCTGAAGACCTACCTCTTCTGACAAGCGTACAACCTTCATTAACCACCAATCGACCAATCTGCTGCACGACCAGCTCTACCCTCGCCTACTGTATCCTCACCCATCCCTTGTAGATTGTGAGCCCTCACGGGCAGGGTCCTCTCTCCTACTGTACCAGTTGTGACTTGTATTTTTTCAGATTATTGTACTTGTTTTTATTATGTATACCCCTCCTCACATGTAAAGCGCCATTGAATAAATAGCGCTGTAATAATAATAATATCCACACACTGACAAAATAATTGGAATTAGAGATATACACTACCGTTTAAAAGTTTAGGGTCACCCAGACAATTTTGTGTTTTCCATGAAAAATCATACTTTTATTAATCAAATGAGTTGCCAAATGAATTGAAAATCTAGTCCAGACATTGACAAGCTTCAAAATAAAGATTTTTATTTGAAATAATAATTTTCTCCTTCAATTTTGCTTTCATCAAAGAATGCTCTCTTTGCAGCAATTACAGCATTGCAGACCTTTGGCATTCTAGCAGTTAATTTGCTGAGGTAATATGGAAAAATTTCACCCCATGCATCCAGAAGCCCCTGCCACAAGTTGGTTTGGCTTGATGGGCACTTTTTGCATACCATACGGTCAAGGTGCTGCCACAACAGCTCAATGGGGTTGAGATCTGGTGACTGCACTGGTCACTCCATTACAGATAGAATACCAGCTGCCTGCTTCTTCCCTAAATAGTTCTCGCATAATTTGGAGGTGTGCTTTGGGTCATTGTCCTGTTGTAGGATGAAATTGGCTCCAATCAATCACTGTCCATAGGGTATGAGATGGCATTGCAAAATGGAGTGATAACCTTCCTTATTCAATATCCCTTTTACCTTGTGCAAATCTCCCACTTTACCAGCACCAAAGCAACCGCAGACCATCACATTACCTCCACCATGCTTGACAGATGGCGTCAGGCACTCTTCCAGCATCTTTTCAGTTGTTCTGCATCTCACAAATGTTCTTCTGTGTGATCCAAACACCTCAAACTTGGATTCGTCTATCCATAACACTTTTTTCCAATCTTCCTCTGTCCAATGTCTGTGTTATTTTGCCCATATTAATCTTTTCCTTTTAATAGCCAGTCTCAGATATTGCCACTTTACTGTATACGTTGACACTGGCGTTTTGCATGTACTATTTAATGAAGCTGCCATTTTAGGACCTGTGAGGCGTCGATTTCTAATGTACTTGTTTTGTTGCTTAGTTGTGCAGCAGGGGCTCCCACTTCTCTTTCTACTCTGGTTACAGTCTGTTTGTGCTCACCTCTGAAGGGAGTAGTTCACACCGTTGTAGGAAATCTTTACTTTCTTGGTAATTTCTCGCATGGAATAGCCTTCATTTCTAAGAACAAGAATAGACTGTGGAGTTTCACATTAAAGTTTTTTTTTTTTCTGGCCATTTTGAGAGTTTAATGGAACCAACAAATGTAATGCTCCAGATTCTCAACTAGCTTAAAGGAAGGTCAGGTTTATAGGTTCTCTAATCTGCCAAACTGTTTTCAGCTGTGCTAACATGCTTGCACAGGGGTTTTCAAGGGTATTCTAACCATCCATTATCCTTCTTACACAGTTAGCAAACACAAAGTACCATAAGTACACTGGACTGATGGTTGTTGGAAATTGGCCTCTATACACCTATGAAGATATTGCATTACAAATCAGACATTTGCCGCTAGAATAGTCATTTACCACATTAACAATGTATAGAGTGTATTTCTGAATCATTTAATGTTATGTTGTTAAATTAAACTGAGGGTCCCAGATTTTGGGGAAACTGATGGAAATCATAAGCTGCACATTTCTTATTTTCACCAGCCATAAACTATATCCTAGAAATTATTAAATTGGAGGAAGGATTGCTCTAACATGTTCAAGGGCTACAGTCCTAGAGGGAGCAAAACAGCCCCATAACATTATGGACCCTCCACAATATTGCATTGTAGGTAGGGAGCTTTTTGTTAATGGCATTTCATCATCTATAAATATAACTGTGCCAGGCACTGCAACAGTGTTCTTGGTTTGTTTCATCAGCCCATAGAACAATTCCATATGATTATGTTTTGTTTTTGTAACTTTTGTCAAAGTTTAGTCACCTGAGACTTCATCCATGGAGCTCTGTTTTGATCAGTGTGTGGTGTTAAGTAGAAACTAAAACCATAAGCCCTGAGGTCTCCGGCTCAGCCTAAAGTTATTTGGATTCTGTATGTGATTTCCTTTCCACATTTAAAACCAGTTTTTGTAGGGTAATCTAATTAACATTGATTTTGTCCTTTGCTACAAGTTGAAAAAAGTGTGTTATTAGTGGCGTCCTGGCATTGTTTTCATTTTTGGATCAATTTTTCCTGCTGACTTGCTGAGTCATTATTATTTTATTTTTGTGTATTAGACTTTTCTGTATCAAAAATATAGTTCTACACATATATCCAACCTGTTTCAATAAATACTACAGTATTTCTGGAAATATTTTACACACTTTCTATTAGCGCGTGCAAATATTGCTGACTACAGCTATCTGTTATAGGTGTTATCTTTAGAGATGAGCTTATCAATTCAAAGCAAATTGACTTCTTTTCAAATTTCACCAAAATTGGTCTATGGGTACAATTAGATTTTCATTGTGTCGTGTATCATAAACTGAGCTTCCTTTTCATGTACAGAATACCAGACGTAAAGTAGACTAACATATGTTTTTCTATGTATCATGGTAAATTTATATTCCATTTATGGTCTTTGGGTACAATTATGAATTTCATTGTGTAGTCTATCATCAGCTTATCTCGTTGGGATATATGGCATTGTTTGACCTGGAAAGAAAAGTAGAATTTCCAGCTCCTGTTTAAAATCAGTAGAAAAACTTTATTTCATCCAGAATTCGATAAGAGTGTAACTCCCAAGACAGACAGCACGGGAGACAAACAAGACAGTTCTTCCTTAATCTAACAAGTTGAGATCTCTCCTCTGGATAGGCAATGACGGAGGAGGGGCATCGCAACAGAGCTGACAGTGTTACGAGGAGTAGATATGATAGAATGGTTTGCAATGTGACACAGTTACACATTGATCTTATCTGAAAAGCGTGTGTCATCTGTGCTCAATACCCAGCACTTTCTAATCATGCAGGAGGTGAGACGAGGAGGATCAGCTCTATATCCTTACCTCTAATACACTGAGAAACCTAAACTATGGTGGGGGCGTGTTCTTTTTCTGCTGTGTTGCTGTCTGCTTTTGATTGGGTAGCTCATACAGGCAGAAAATGTACACGCCCCCAGTGAAAAATTAACCACTCCCACTTGGCCTTAAAAAAGTTTACTTATTAGACACTTAATTTTGTTCCTTTCTGCAGCCACTTACACTGTGAGTCAAGTTCAACATAAAACATTTAGTGAAACGTCCTCTTTAACAGTGTTCTTTGGCACCTTGTTTGCCAGGCTTCATGCAATATCATGACCTGCATTGCCCAGGCTTGCCAACTTGACTTCTTATTTTTTCTGGACAGCTTATAAAAAAATCAGAGACAGACAATATTTTTTATGAACACATTGTAAAAATATAATAAATTATTCTGATTATAAGTGACACATGTCTACATCCCATAATTCTGATCATATATCAGCTGCTTTCACCATGAACTCTAAAATGATAGCTACAATAAAAGTAATCTATATAAATATCTTAACCTTCAAACAAATCACAGGCGCTTTGAAAAAAGCGTCCTATTTTTATGGACAGTCCTGGAATTTCTGGACGTTTGTCAACATTGGCATCGCCCCATGATGTCATGAGGTCACCTGATGACAAGTGAGTATTGGAGATGCCAAAGAACGATGTGACTACAGAAGACTGTAATGGAGAGAACAAATTGAATGGAGGATATGAAGTTGTGCATAGGGACAATTGAGGGCCAGGGCGAAGTCAGTATTATTATATTATTCTACGTTTATTATTTTTGGTTGTCTTCAGAGACCTCAGATCTTAACTACACACACTTCATTGAACACATTTCATAAGAATTGGAATTTCTGACCAATTTTGAGTGAATTTTCCGAAAAAGAGGTTAGATTATACTCACCCAGGGGCGTTCCCACTTTTGGTCCGGGTCTGGCGCCTCCCATCTTCATCAGATGACATCCTCTTCGATTCTTCACGCTGCGGCTCCGGCGCAGGAGTACTTTGTCTGCCCTGTTGAGGGCAGAGCAAAGTACTGCAGTGCGCAGACGATGGGCCTCTCTGATCATTCCCAGCGCCTGCGCACTGCAGTACTTTGCTCTGCCCTCAATAGGGCAGACAAAGTACGCCTGCGCTGGAGCTGCAGCATGAAAACCAGAAGAGGACGTCATCTGATGAAGATGGGAAGTGCCGGACCCGGACCAACAGCGGGAACACCCCTGGGTGAGTATAATCTAACGTCTTTTCTCATCTTTTAGGATACATTGGGGGCTTATCTACAGCATTCCAGAATGCTGTAGATAAACCCCCGATGCCGGTGGGCTTACCTCACCTGCAATTTTGGGGGGTGTCAGGTTCCCTTTAACAAAAAGTGTGAAACAACTGAAAATATGTCTTATATTCTAGGTTCTTCAAAGTAGTCACCTTTTGCTTTGATGACTGCTTTGCACACTCTTGGCATTCTCTCGATGAGCTTCAAGAGGTAGTCACCGGAAAGGGTTTTCACTTCACAGGTGTGCCCTGTCAGATTTAATAAGTGGGATTTCTTGCCTTATAAATGGGGTTGGGACCATCAGTTTTGTTGAGCCGAAGTCTGGTGGATACACAGCTGATAGTCCTACAGAATAGACTGTTAGAATTTGTATTATGGCAAGAAAAAATCAGCTAAGTAAAGAAAAACGAGTGGCCATCATTACTTTAAGAAATTAAGGTCAGTCAGTCCGAAAAACTGGGAAAACTTTGAAAGTATCCCCAAGTGCAGTTGCAAAAACCATCAAGCGCTAAAAAGAAACTGGCTAAGATGAGGACCGCCCAAGGAAAGGAAGACCAAGAGTCACCTCTGCTTCTGAGGATAAGTTTATCCGAGTCACCAGCCTCAGAATTCGCAGGTTAACAGCTGCTCAGATTAGAGACCAGGTCAATGCCACACAGAGTTCTAGCAGCAGACACATCTCTAAAACAACTGTTAAGAGGAGACTTTGTGCAGCAGGCCTTCATGGTAAAATAGCTGCTAGGAAACCACTGCTAAGGACAGGCAACAAGCAGAAGAGACTTGTTTGGGCTAAAAAACACAAGGAATGGACATTAGACCAGAGGAAATCTGTGCTTTGGTCTGATGAGTCCAAATTTGAGATCTTTGGCTCCAACCACTGTGTCTTTGTGCAACACAGAAAAGGTCAACGGATGGACTCTACATGCCTGGTTCCCACCATGAAGCATTGAGGAGGAGGTGTGATGGTGTGGGGGTGCTTTGCTGGTGACACTGTTGGGGATTTATTCAAAATTGAAGGCATGCTGAACCGGCATGGCTTCCACAGCATCTAGCAGCAGCATGCTATTCCATTCGGTTTGCATATAGTTGGACCATCATTTTTTTTTCAACAGGACAATGACCCCAAACACACCTCCAGGCTGTCCAGAGCAATACAAAGAAAAAAAAAAAAAAAACCTCCAGGCTGTGTAAGGGCTATTTGACCAAGAAGGAGAGTGATGGGGTGCTACGCCAGATGACCTGGCCTCCACAGTCACCAGACCTGAACCCAATCGAGATGGTTTGGGGTGAGCTGGACCGCAGAGTGAAGACAAAAGGGCCAACTCCTTCAAGATTGTTGGAAGACCATTCCCGGTGACTACCTCTTGAAGCTCATCAAGAGAATGCCAAGAGTGTGCAAAGCAGTCATCAAAGTAAAAGGTGGCTACTTTGAAGAACCTAGAATATAAGACAAATTTTCAGTTGTTTCACACTTTTTGCTAAGTATATAATTCCACACGTGTTAATTCATAGTTTTGATGCCTTCAGTGTGAATGTACTGTACAATTTTCATAGTCATGAAAACACAGAAAAATCTTTAAATGAGAAGGTGTGTCCAAACGTTTGGTCTGTACTGTATACAGTGGGGCAAAAAAGTATTTAGTCAGTCAGCAATAGTGCAAGTTCCACCACTTAAAAAGATGAGAGGCGTCTGTAATTTACATCATAGGTAGACCTCAACTATGGGAGACAAACTGAGAAAAAAAAATCCAGAAAATCACATTGTCTGTTTTTTTTATCATTTTTTTTTGCATATTATGGTGGAAAATAAGTATTTGGTCAGAAACAAAATTTCATCTCAATACTTTGTAATACATCCTTTGTTGGCAATGACAGAGGTCAAACGTTTTCTGTAAGTCTTCACAAGGCTGCCACACACTGTTGTTGGTATGTTGGCCCATTCCTCCATGCAGATCTCCTCTAGAGCAGTGATGTTTTTGGCTTTTCGCTTGGCAACACGGACTTTCAACTCCCTCCAAAGGTTTTCTATAGGGTTGAGATCTGGAGACTGGCTAGGCCACTCCAGGACCTTGAAATGCTTCTTACGAAGCCACTCCTTCGTTGCCCTGGCGGTGTGCTTTGGATCATTGTCATGTTGAAAGACCCAGCCACGTTTCATCTTCAATGCCCTTGCTGATGGAAGGAGGTTTGCACTCAAAATCTCACGATACATGGCCCCATTCATTCTTTCATGTACCCGGATCAGTCTTCCTGGCCCCTTTGCAGAGAAACAGCCCCAAAGCATGATGTTTCCACCACCATGCTTTACAGTAGGTATGGTGTTTGATGGATGCAACTCAGTATTCTTTTTCCTCCAAACACGACAAGTTGTGTTTCTACCAAACAGTTCCAGTTTGGTTTCATCAGACCATAGGACATTCTCCCAAAACTCCTCTGGATCATCCAAATGCTCTCTAGCAAACTTCAGACGGGCCCGGACATGTACTGGCTTAAGCAGTGGGACACGTCTGGCACTGCAGGATCTGAGTCCACGGTAGCGTAGTGTGTTACTTATGGTAGGCCTTGTTACATTGGACCCAGCTCTCTGCAGTTCATTCACTAGGTCCCCCCGCGTGGTTCTGGGATTTTTGCTCACCGTTCTTGTGATCATTCTGACCCCACGGGGTGGGATTTTGCGTGGAGCCCCAGATCGAGGGAGATTATCAGTGGTTTTGTATGTCTTCCATTTTCTAATTATTGCTCCCACTGTTGATTTCTTCACTCCAAGCTGGTTGGCTATTGCAGATTCAGTCTTCCCAGCCTGGTGCAGGGCTACAATTTTGTTTCTGGTGTCCTTTGACAGCTCTTTGGTCTTCACCATAGTGGAGTTTGGAGTCAGACTGTTTGAGGGTGTGCACAGGTGTCTTTTTATACTGATAACAAGTTTAAACAGATGCCATTACTACAGGTAATGAGTGGAGGAAAGAGGAGACTCTTAAAGAAGAAGTTACAGGTCTGTGAGAGCCAGAAATCTTGATTGTTTGTTTCTGACCAAATACTTATTTTCCACCATAATATGCAAAAAAATGATAAAAAAACAGACAATGTGATTTTCTGGATTTTTTTTCTCAGTTTGTCTCCCATAGTTGAGGTCTACCTATGATGTAAATTACAGACGCCTCTCATCTTTTTAAGTGGTGGAACTTGCACTATTGCTGACTGACTAAATACTTTTTTGCCCCACTGTATATCAATGAGGATGATTTTCTATAGTAAATAACCCCTTTAGATTACATTATCTGGTCAGATTAAATGCTTAAATACTTATATTCTATTTCTTTTTAAGACTACTAGTCTCAATGTTCTAGCGTGGCTGAAATAAGATGGAAGTCTTTCGATAGCGCTCATAAATCAGTTTTCACATTCCATAAAATAGTTTAATCCACAGCCCTAAATGTCCAATGTCCGTTTACTAAACTTTTTAATTTGTGCATTTCTTTGGACAACACACCTCACTCTGATGGGTCATTTTACCCATTTCCATATAAATCGAGTGTGTAAGTAAATTTATTGTACGGCTCATGTTACAAAGATTGGTTCTAAGCCATTCTGCCGTCAGTAAGCCGGAAAGTTGATTCCAGTGTATTTCATATCACTGTACTTCAAGGCTGCAAACAGTGAAAAAAGAAGATTGTAGCTTTTGTAATTTTTGGTAAGAATGCATTACACATGTACTAGAAATCGACAGCAAGATCATCGCCACAGGAAATGTTTTATAAAGCATGACCACTGCTTATTACACATTCAGGGACATCTTTCCTATTAAATACCAATGACTTCACATTGCACCTTGAAGAGGATTTATTCCTGAATTTGTCTTAGAAAATGTAAATATTGTTTTTATAACTGAAATACAGAGTAGTATATCATTAAGTAATGACACGTATATGACATGGATTTTGGGTTAATTACCGTATTTTATTATTTTGTCTGGATTAAGTTATATCGCATATTTTTTTTGTGTAGGCTTAGATCCGTGCTGCTTTCTCTGGTCATGGGAAGATTTACAGTCTTTTTATTATAATTCAATGAAAATGAGTATTATGACCCTTGTAGAGGTCTTGCATAGACATTGACTATTTTAGAGAAGTTATTTTAAGGATGAGTTGTTAAACCAGATGTTTAATCAAGAACAGAAGGCTGTATGGATCAGGAAAATATACAAAGATGACTGGAAAGTGTGATGGTGCATATGGGAAAGAATAGGATTGGATGGATAGCAAAAATGCACTATATATACTTTTTCGAGTATCTATATATATAATTGTCTAAGGGTTTTTCCGTCTGTCTGTCTTTCTGTCTGTCTGTCTGTCTGTCCTGGAAATCCCGCATCTCTGATTGGTCGAGGCCGCCAGGCCTCGACCAATCAGCGACGGGCACAGCATCGACGTAGAAATCCCGCGTCTCTGATTGGTCGAGGCCGCCAGGCCTCGACCAATCAGCGACGAACACAGCAACGATGATGTCATAAAGGACGTAGACATCCTGCGTCTGATTGGTCGAGGCCTGGCGGCCTCGACCAATCAGCAACAGGCACAGCGACGATGATGTCATAAAGGACGTAGAAATCCCACTTTTCTGATTCAGTGACGGGCACAGTATCGACGTAGATGTCATAAAGGTTGCCATGGCGACGATGATGTCATAAAGGTTGCCTTGACCATTCAGCGACGGGCACAGTCTGCCGCGAATTCGCCTCGACCAACCAGCGACGGGCACAGTATTGACGTAGATGTCATAATGGTTGCCATGGCGATGATGATGTCATAAAGGTTGCCTCGACCAATCAGCGACGGGCACAGTCTGCCGCGAATTCTGGAATCATCATTGTCCATATACTACGGGGACATGCATATTCTAGAATACCCGATGCATTAGAATCGGGCCACAATCTAGTACTGAATAAGTGTATATACAGGTGCTTCTCACAAAATTAGAATATCATCAAAAGTTTATTTCAGTTCATCAATACGAAAAGTGAAACTCATATATTATATAGAGTCATTATGAGTCGCCTGCCAGGGCCCTGCGGTACCCAGTACCGGGTCCAGTGTTCACAGGGGGATGTCACGGTGGCGACCTAGTCCGTGGCCCTGGGTGCCCATATAAAAGGGGAAATTTGAATAAAGTTTATGTTCGTGATGCCACCTGTGGTATTCGGTCAGTGGGGACTGACGCTGCTTTAAGAGGTCCCCTGGGGTGATGTTATGGCAGCTAGATGGTATAACTTCCCACAGGTGAAGTGTATCAACAGTGCTACTGTGTGTGGATGAAAGATGGTGGATGGTGCAGTAAAGAACGAGGACACAGGTTTGCAGTCTCTTTCCTGGTTTACTGAAGACTTCAGGCAGCCACAGTCCAGGGTACCAGATCACATGTCAGGCAGGGTCCGGCCGGCTTGGAAGCGAATCCAGAGTTCCCTTTACCAGGTGGAGTTAAAAGCCTTCCTCTAGCGCGGTGGTGTTGTAGTCCCTTACTTCCTATGGCTTCAGATTAGGTTCTCACAGTTCGTCTTTCTGTCCCCCATATAGGATAGGCAATAGCTGTATGACAGGTAACTCGAGCCTTTTTACAGGGACTCTATCACACCCCGGGCTCTACGTGTCACTGTGTCTTCAGGTGTGTGTGGGGACAGGTAACTTGCAGTTCAGCTGTCCTGCCGGTCTCTGATGTAAGTCTTAGAGTCCCTCGGTGTCCCGGCTACCGGTTATCTGCACTTCAGATGGAGATACTTTATTTGCAGCTGGTCTCTCCTGATATATCCTCTCCTGTGCTTTGCTCTCCTTCACGCTCAATGAACAATGTCCTTTCCTTCTGTATGTCTCTTTACAGGAGCTGTAGTACTTCAGACTACATGGCCACTTATACGTTCTTCCTGCCTCAGACTGCTCCAGTCTGCTTCCTGGCACTTTCTGAACCCTTTCCCTCCAGATCAGAATGTATTTATAGGGGAGTTCACCCTAAACCAGGCTTAGAGCTCACCCTTCTGGTCTGGAGTGTGAACATGTTGAATGCATTTGGTTACCTGATAAAAGATCTCGTTCATCGCTTCCAGGCGTAACATCACTCTCCCCATGAGGAAAGCAATGCTACTGTGATGACCAGAACCCTGGGGCACCACAATTACAAATAGAGTGATCTATTTCAAGTGTTTACTTCTGTTAATATTGATGATTATGGCTTATAGCCAATGAAAACCCAAAAGTCATTATCTCAGTAAATTAGAATACTTTATAACACCAGCTTGAAAAATGATTTTAAAATCCAAAATGTTGGCCTACTGCAATGTATGTTCAGTAAAGCAACTCATTTTCCATCAATTACTGCATCAATGCAGCGTGGCATGGAAGCGATCAGCCTGTGGCACTGCTGAGGTGTCATGGAAGCCCAGGTTGCTTTTACATTGTTGGGTCTGGTGTCTCTCAAGTTCCTCTTGACAATACCCCATATATTCTCTATGGTGTTATGTTCAGTCGAGTTTGCTGGCCAATCAAACACAATGATACTGTTGTTTTTAAACCAGGTATTGGTACTTTTGGCAGTGTGGACAGGTGCCAAGTCCTGCTGGAGAATTAAATTTCCATCTTCTATAAGCTTGTCGGCAGAGGGAAGCATGAAGTGCTCTAAAATTTCCTGGTAGACGGCAGCCCTGACTTTGGTGTTGATAAAACACAGTGGACCTACACCAGCAGATGACATGGCTGCCCAAACCATCACTGATTCTGGAAACTTCAAACTAGACCTCAAGCAGCCTGGATTGTGGCCTCTCAACTCTTCCTCCAGACTCTGGGACCTTGATTTACAAATGAAATGCAAAATTTACTCTCATCTGAAAACAACACATTGGAACACTGAACAACAATGCGGTTCTTTTTCTCCTTGGCCCAGGTAAGATGCTTCTGGCATTGTCTATTGATCATGAGTGGCTTGACACAAGGAATGCAAGACTTGCAGCCCATGTCCTGGATATGTCTGTGTGTGGTGGCTCTTGAAGCAATGACTCCAGCAGCAGTCCACTCCTTGAGAATCTCCCCATAATTTTTGAATGACCTTTTCTTAAAAAACTTTTCAAGGTTGGGGTTATCACGGTTAGTTGTGCACCTTTTTCTACCACACTATTTACTTCCACTCAACTTTCCATTAATATGCTTGGATGCAGCACTCTGTGAACAGCTAGCATTTTTTAGTAATGACCTTTTGTGGCTTACACTCCTTGTGGAGTGTGTTAATGACTGTCTTCCTGACATTTGTCAAGTCAGCAGTCTTCCCCATGATTGTGAAGCCTACTGAACGGGACCATTTTAAACACTTATAAAAGCCTTTGCAGGTGTTTTTTTGTTAATTACTCTAATTTACTGAGATAATGACTTCTGGGTTTTCATCAGCGTCCCAGACGAGACCAGGAGTAAGCACATGCGTGGCTCCCGGGAGTCAGGATAGTGAAAGTATAGGTGCCAATCAAACCCCTGGAAACTGAGAACATTGAAGAAACAGCAAGATAGGGCATTGCAGGTACGAGTGAAGAGATTCGGTATAAGGTAAATAAAAGTACTCAAGATAATGAGAGATGAAAACAAGAAACTCCTACACAAAAAGGGACCCCCAGAAAAGCCCCAGGGCTAATACACCGCGAGTGGAAAAAATATATATATAGAAAAATAACCAATGAATTCTTATATTTATTTAAACCCATTTAGATGTAAGGAAGTATGGGATCTGCAAGAAAATCAAGCACCATTAAATTAAGGTGCCCATGTGCAGAGCCATACGGGATAAAGGAATACTAAATATATGCCACCCGAATAGAAATATATATAATGGTGCAAGCAACATGCACCAGAACCAGTGCTCTAGTAAGATATTTCTTACCTGTGTCCAGTTAGTGTTGACTCTTGATGGAAGTCTTGGTCATCAGTGCAATTACACCTGACCCTCAGAAATTGCCCCACTGGAACGCCTTGCTTGATGTGTGTTGGATGAAAACTTCAGTATTCCAGCAAACTGTTGGTGGCTGTTGGTTTCCAATACAGACATGTGGACAGTGGACACAGTACCTTCTCGGCACTTGACATGAAGGTCCAAGAAATTGACTGCAGAGGATGAAAAAGTGTGGGTTAGAAAAATATTCATAGCATTTTGGTTGAGAAAGTCCAAAAATACCAAACACTCTTCAGGGGAGCCAGAACAAATGAAGAAAATGTCGTCTATAAAGCACGACCAATGTCGTACCTTATGTTGAAACCAAGTAGAAGTATAGACGACTGTTGACTCCCACCATCCTAAGAATAAATTAGCAAACGCAGGTGGACATTGCGCCCCCATGGCCACACCTGATATTTGCAGGTAAAATGCCCTATCAAAAATGAAAAAATTGTGTCTAAGAACAAAAGATAACAAGTCAACAATAAAGAAATCATGTAATCTATCCGAATTAAGTTGTTCGTCAAGAAAAAAAAATTGACCGCCTGCATACCATCATCATGATTAACCCCTTTCTGACATCGGACGTACTATCCCGTCGAGGTGGGGTGGGCCCCTATGACCACCGACGGGATAGTATGTCCAGCGCGATCGGCGGCGCTCACGGGGGGAGCGCGGCCGATCGCGGCCGGGTGTCAGCTGCTTATCGCAGCTGACATCCGGCACTATGTGCCAGGAGCGGTCACGGACCACTCCCGGCACATTAACCCCCGGCACACCGCGATCAAACATGATCGCGATGTGCCGGCGGTGCAGAGAAGCATCGCGCAGGGAGGGGGCTCCCTGCGGGCTTCCCTGAGCCCCCCGCAGCAACGCGATGTGATCGCGTTGCTGCGAGGGTCTTACCTCCCTCCCTGCTTGTTCCAGGCCCGGATCCAAGATGGCCGCGGATCTGGGTCCTGCAGGGAGGGAGGTGGCTTCACAGAGCCTGCTCAGAGCAGGCACTGTGAAGCAGCCTGCACTGCTCTCAGATCGGTGATCTGACAGAGTGCTGTGCAAACTGTCAGATTACCGATCTGTAATGTCCCCCCCTGGGACAATGTAAAAAAGTAAAAAAAAAAAATTTCAAAATGTGTAAAAAAAAATAAAAAAAAATATTCCTAAATAATGAAAAAAAAAAAAATATTATTCCCCTAAATACATTTCTTTATCTAAATAAAAAAAAACCAATAAAAGTACACATATTTAGTATCGCCGCGTCCGTAACGGCCCGACCTATAAAACTGGCCCACTAGTTAACCCCTTCAGTAAACACCGTAAGGAAAAAAAAAAAAAAAAAAAACGAGGCAAAAAACAACGCTTTATTATCATACCGCCGAATAAAAAGTGGAATAACACGCGATCAAAAAGACAGATATAAATAACCATGATACCGATGAAAGCGTCATCTTGTCCCGCAAAAAACGAGCAGCCATACAGCATCATCAGCAAAAAAATAAAAAAGTTATAGTTCTAAGAATAAAGCGATGCAAAAATAATTATTTTTTCTATAAAATAGTTTTTATCGTATAAAAGCGCCAAAACATAAAAAAATGATATAAATGAGGTGTCGCTGTAATCGTACTGACCCTAAGAATAAAACTGATTTATCAATTTTACCAAACGCGGAACGGTATAAACGCCTCCCCCAAAAGAAATTCATGAATAGCTGGTTTTTGGTCATTCTGCCTCACAAAAATCGGAATAAAAAGCGATCAAAAAATGTAACGTGCCCAAAAATGTTACCAATAAAAATGGCAACTCATCCCGCAAAAAACAAGACCTCACATGACTCTGTGAACCAAAATATGGAAAAATTATAGCTCTCAAAATGTGGTAACGCAAAAAATATTTTTTGCAATAAAAAGCGTCTTTCAGTGTGTGACGGCTGCCAATCATAAAAATCCGCTAAAAAAAACCGCTATAAAAGTAAATCAAACCCCCCTTCATCACCCCCTTAGTTAGGGAAAAATTAAAAAAATGTATTTATTTCCATTTTTCCATTAGGGCTAGGGTTAGGGCTAGGGTTAGGGTTAGGGCTAGGGTTAGGGCTAGGGTTAGGGCTAGGGTTATGGCTAGGGCTAGGGTTAGGGTTAGGGTTAGGGCTAGGGTTAGGGTTAGGGCTAGGTTTAGGGTTAGGGCTAGGGTTAGGGCTAGGGTTAGGGCTAGGGTTAGGGTTAGGGCTAGGGTTAGGGCTAGGGTTAAGGCTACAGTTAGGGTTGGGGCTAAAGTTACGGTTAGGGTTTAGATTACATTTACAGTTGGGAATAGGGTTGGGATTAGGGTTAGGGGTGTGTCAGGATTAGAGGTGTGGTTAGGGTTACTGTTGGGAATAGGGTTAGGGGTGTGTTTGGATTAGGGTTTCAGTTATAATTGGGGGGTTTCCACTGTTTAGGCACATCAGGGGCTCTCCAAACGCGACATGGCGTCCGATCTCAATTCCAGCCAATTCTGTGTTGAAAAAGTAAAACAGTGCTTCTTCCCTTCCGAGCTCTCCCGTGTGCCCAAACAGGGGTTTACCCCAACATATGGGGTATCAGTGTACTCAGGACAAATAGGACAACAACTTTTGGGGTCCAATTTCTCCTGTTACCCTTGGGAAAATACAAAACTGGGGGCTAAAAAATAATTTTTGTGGGAAAAAAAAGATTTTTTATTTTCACGGCTCTGCGTTATAAACTGTAGTGAAACACTTGGGCGTTCAAAGTTCTCACAACACATCTAGATAAGTTCCATGGGGGGTCTAGTTTCCAATATGGGGTCACTTGTGGGGGATTTCTACTGTTTAGGTACATTAGGGGTTCTGCAAACGCAATGTGACGCCTGCAGACCATTCCATCTAAGTCTGCATTCCAAATGGCACTCCTTCCCTTCCGAGCCCTCCCATGCACCCAAACGGTGGTTCCCCCCAACATATGGGGTATCAGCGTACTCAGGACAAATTGGACAACAACTTTTGGGGTCAAATTTCTCCTCTTACCCTCGGGAAAATACAAAACTGGGGGCTAAAAAATAATTTTGGGGGGAAAGATTTTTTTTTTAATTTTCACGGCTCTTCGTTACAAACTGTAGTGAAACACTTGGGGGTTCAAAGCTCTCACAACACATCTAGATGAGTTCCTTAGGGGGTCTAAAAAATAATTTTTGTGGGAAAAAATTTTTGTTTTATTTTTACGGCTCTCCATTATAAACTTCTGTGAAGCCCTTGGTGGGTCAAAGCGCTCACGACACATGTAGATAAGTTCCTTAGGGGGTCTACTTTCCAAAATGGTGTCACTTGTGGGGGGTTTCTACTGTTTAGGTACATTAGGGGCTCTGCAAACGCAATGTGACACCTGCAGACCATTCCATCTAAGTCTGCATTCAAATGGCACTCCTTCCCTTCCGACCCCTCCCATGCGCCCAAACAGTGGTTCCCCTCACATATGGTGTATCATCGTACTCAGGACAAATTGGGCAACAAATTTTGGGGTCCACTTTCTCCTGTTACCCTCGGGAAAATACAAAACTGGGGGCTAAAAAAATAATTTTTGTGGGAAAAATTTTTTGTTTTATTTTTACGGCTCTGCATTATAAACTTCTGTGAAGCACTTGGTGGGTCAAAGTGCTCACCACACCTCTAGATAAGTTCCTTAGAGGGTCTACTTTCCAAAATGGTGTCACTTGTGGGGGTTTCAATGTTTAGGCACATCAGTGGCTCTCCAAACGCAACATGGCGTCCCATCTCAATTCCTGTCAATTTTGCATTGAAAAGTCAAACGGCGCTCCTTCCCTTCCGAGCTCTTCCATCCGCCCAAACAGTGATTTACCCGCTCATATGGGGTATCAGCGTACTCAGGACAAATTGTAAAACAACTTTTGGGGTCCAATTTCTTCTCTTACCCGTGGGAAAATAAAAAATTGGGGGCGGAAAGTTAATTTTTGTGAAAAAATATGATTTTTTATTTTTACGGTTCTACATTATAAACTTCTGTGAAGCACTTGGTGGGTCAAAGTGCTCACCACACCTCTAGATAAGTTCCTTAGGGGGTCTACTTTCCAAAATGGTGTCACTTGTGGGGGGTTTCAATGTTTAGGCACATCAGGGGCTCTCCAAACAAAACATGGCATCCCATCTCAATTCCAGTCAATTTTGCATTGAAAAGTCAAATGGCGCTCCTTCGCTTCCGAGCTCTGCGATGCGCCAAAAAAGTGGTTTACCCCCACATGTGGGGTATTGGCGTACTCAGGACAAATTGTACAACAATGTTTGGGGTCCATTTTCTCCAGTTACCCTTGGTAAAATAAAACAAATTGGAGCTGAATTAAATTTTTTGTGAAAAAAAGTTAAATGTTCATTTTTATTTAAACATTCAAAAAATTCCTGTGAAGCACCAGAAGGGTTAATAAACTTCTTGAATATGGTTTTGAGCACCTTGAGGGGTGTAGTGTTTAGAATGAGGCCACACTTGGGTATTTTCTGTCATATAGACCCCTCAAAATGACTTCAAATGAGATGTGGTCCCTAAAAAAAATGGTGTTGTAGAAATGAGAAATTGCTGGTCAACTTTTAACCCTTATAACTGCCTAACAAAAAAAAATTTGGTTCCAAAATTGTGCTGATGTAAAGTAGACATGTGGGAAATGTTACTTATTAAGTATTTTGTGTGACATATCTCTGTGATTTAATTGCATAGAAATTCAAAGTTGAAAAATTGCGAAATTTTCATAATTTTCGCCAAATTTCCGTTTTTTTCACAAATAAACGCAGGTACTATCAAAGAATTTTTACCATTGTCATGAAGTACAATAGGTCACGAGAAAACAATGTCAGAATCACTGGGATCCGTTGAAGCGTTCCAGAGTTATAACCTCACAAAGGGACAGTGGTCAGAATTGTAAAAATTGGCCCGGTCATTAACGTGCAAAGCACCCTTGGGGGTAAAGGGGTTAATGTTGGAATAAAGCGATTCCACATCGCAAGTAACCATGAATTCCTCCGAAGATAGGGTGATACCCTTAAGGGATCTGATAAAATGTGAAGAGTACAAAAAGCAATAGTGCAGACTAATCTACACTGTACGACACCCTCTGGGGAAACAGATACCATCAGCTATGGAGGATTACCATTATTAAAACTTAACCTTTAATAGATCTAACTTAAAATATAAGAACCCAACAGACAAACACATAAATATATAGAAAAGTGCCCAAAATAACCAGTGCTCAAAAAATAAAAGAATGGAACGGTCTCACCATTCAGGACGGACACATGGATCTTTCTCAGCCAATGGGGCTTTGAAGAATGACAGTCCAGGGGAAAAGAAAGCCACGGGCCAGGGCACCAATCCTGTCTACCCTGTAAACCCTGTGTAGCTCCTGTCCTTACAAGGACAGGCCCCAAGTAGACCCTGCTATGGACAACCACCAGATGATTAGGTGTAGATGAATGAATATCCTCTTCTCCCTACGCGTTTCATCACCAGTGTAGGAGACTCATCAGGGGAGTTTGAAAAAGTATATGTGCTACAATGCACAAGAGTCCAAGCAAAAAACAGAAGACAAAGTCCGTATTTCAATATGGGTCCCGCAGTGGCTGGGTACCCATCAGCAAGGTATGGCTGTGTTTGCAGTCTAAATGTGTCCTCACTCGCACCCCCACAAAAACACCCTTATATAATGCTAGTCACCGCCCCCTGTCTGTTAATACCCCATGGTAGGCCAGTGTAACCAAGATAAACATATATTATACTCACTCAGCATGTGTACACAGCGTGCAGCGATGTGTATACCGGATGTGCGGCCGCCATATTATACGCGTCACTTCCACACATGCGCAAGAGACGTGCGTTCCAAAACTGGAACGCACAATCGCCATATTGTGGGCGTCGCTGAAAATACGTAATAGAGGCGGCAAGTAGATATATATGAAAGCGTCAGCAGCGCGTTCCAAACCGCCATATTGTACGTGTCACTTCCACACATGCGCAAGAGACGTGCGCTCCAAAACTGGAACGCACAATCGCCATGTTGTGGGTGTCGCTGAGAATACGTAATAGAGGCGCCACGTAGATATATATGAAAACGTCGGCAGCGCGTTCCAAACCATGGAGCGCACACAATCGCCGTCTTATCGGCGTTATAATAAGTACGTCCCACTGGGGGCGTGGCTGAAAATACACAAAAGCGGCGCCAGATACAAATGACATGCGCAATATCACTACGCAAAAGTAGTACGCCCCTAACCCCGGAACGCACAGAAGTCGCTCATATATGGGCATTACAAATAGGAACGCTGCAGCGTTGACATAGCAGCTAATACCTGTCAAGAAGAACGCAACCCACACTTGGAACGAATCCATAAAGAAAGGCCCAATACCCAAATAATTAAATAATAGTACCATGTAGATAAGAACATATTCCGGGTCATGGAAAATATGAACACTAAAATCATATTTTGAGCATAATTCGTCATGCAACGCGACAGGATATGGTAACAAAAGCCACAATATGACATGCCGTTGACATAATGGTATATAGAGTACGAATGGTGTGACAGTAGGGGACGATGTGGTATATAGGGGGGCAATAGTTGGTTGTCATACTTAGTTGATACCACAACAGTTAGATACCAAAAAAGTTGTAAATATATAAGGTTACTTAACAAATGAAAAACAAAAATAAGTGAGGAAACAACATAATTGAATAAAAGTTGGATTCGCAAACTGGTGAAGTTACACCCCTTATTAGTAGTGCAATATGTCCAAGTGGATAGAGCACTAAGTTCAAAGACACGGAGTGTCACCAATAAAGGGGAAAAGACAGTGGTCTAACCCCTAGGGGTCACAGTAAACCCAAATAAAGACTCTGCTTTCTTTGACTGGTTAAATAGCTAGCGCCCAGATAGATGATACATAGTACCATCAGAGACAGTAACCAATGGCCTATAAAAGAAATGGCCTAACCTGAACAGGGAAAAAGGTAGAGAAGGGGGGTAGGGGGGGAGGAAGCCGGGGGGGGGGGGAGGGGGGGGCTTGGAGGGAGAGAATAACAGATTCACTGGATTGACCCAACATAGGAGACATGTTCAGAGGAAACAGCTAAAATTCAGTTGTTCATTAAGTCCTTTAGGATCACATGTATCGAGCAGAAATATCCATTTGGCCTCTCTCTGGAGGAGCATTCTATCTAAGTCGCCACCCCTAGGTGACATCCGAACTTTCTCAATACCCATAAAGGAGAGGCCCTTGGTGCTACCCCCATGAGAGGCATTAACATGTCTCGCAATGGGGGTATCTCTCTGATTACGTATGTCACCAAGGTGCTCTCCCACACGTCTCCTAAATTCTCGGATGGTTTTACCAACATATGATTGACCACAAATGCAGAGAGCCCTATAGATGACCCCAGTACTTTTACAATTGATAAACTCCTTGATTTTATACACTTGTTGGGTCTTTTCATCAAAAAATTCTTTACCAGGTCTTATAAATTCACAAGCCACACATGTACCACATTTGTAGCATCCAGCCGGCCTCACTGGCAACCAGGTTTCCTTTTTAGGGGGATTAAAATGACTGTGTACAAGTCTATCCCCCAGGGTTCTGCATCTACGGTATGTGATGCTAGGTGTCCCACCCACACAGTCCTTCAGATCTACATCCATACCTAGAATTCCCCAGTGCTCTTTCAAGATCTTTCTGACTGAGGTAGCCCCGTTGTCAAATGTACAAATGAGTCTTGTTTCGTTGGTATTGCCCTCTTCCCTCTTCCCTCTCCGAGGGCCTTTAATGACCTTATGGGGAACACATGTGTAAAATCATAGAAACACATAATATTATATATATATATATATACAGTGGGGCAAAAAAGTATTTAGTCAGTCAGCAATAGTGCAAGTTCCACCACTTAAAAAGATGAGAGGCGTCTGTAATTTACATCATAGGTAGACCTCAACTATGGGAGACAAACTGAGAAAAAAAAAATCCAGAAAATCACATTGTCTGTTTTTTTATCATTTTTTTTTGCATATTATGGTGGAAAATAAGTATTTGGTCAGAAACAAAATTTCATCTCAATACTTTGTAATATATCCTTTGTTGGCAATGACAGAGGTCAAACGTTTTCTGTAAGTCTTCACAAGGTTGCCACACACTGTTGTTGGTATGTTGGCCCATTCCTCCATGCAGATCTCCTCTAGAGCAGTGATGTTTTTGGCTTTTCGCTTGGCAACACGGACTTTCAACTCCCTCCAAAGGTTTTCTATAGGGTTGAGATCTGGAGACTGGCTAGGCCACTCCAGGACCTTGAAATGCTTCTTACGAAGCCACTCCTTCGTTGCCCTGGCGGTGTGCTTTGCACACCGTTCTTGTGATCATTCTGACCCCACGGGGTGGGATTTTGCGTGGAGCCCCAGATCGAGGGAGATTATCAGTGGTCTTGTATGTCTTCCATTTTCTAATTATTGCTCCCACTGTTGATTTCTTCACTCCAAGCTGGTTGGCTATTGCAGATTCAGTCTTCCCAGCCTGGTGCAGGGCTACAATTTGGTTTCTGGTGTCCTTTGACAGCTCTTTGGTCTTCACCATAGTGGAGTTTGGAGTCAGACTGTTTGAGGGTGTGCACAGGTGTCTTTTTATACTGATAACAAGTTTAAACAGATGCCATTACTACAGGTAATGAGTGGAGGAAAGAGGAGACTCTTAAAGAAGAAGTTACAGGTCTGTGAGAGCCAGAAATCTTGATTGTTTGTTTCTGACCAAATACTTATTTTCCACCATAATATGCAAAAAAATGATAAAAAAACAGACAATGTGATTTTCTGGATTTTTTTTTCTCAGTTTGTCTCCCATAGTTAAGGTCTACCTATGATGTAAATTACAGACGCCTCTCATCTTTTTAAGTGGTGGAACTTGCACTATTGCTGACTGACTAAATACTTTTTTGCCCCACTGTATATACTAGATAGTGGCCCGATTGTAACGCATTGGGTATTCTAGAACATGAACGTAGTTTATTTATGAAGATTTAAGAATAATGCCATGAATACACAGGATTCGGCTGGCTGGCCTGGCGCGACCAATCAACGAAATGTGGTTCAAATCCCATGCCAATTGGCGGCCGGGCGAAAGAGTCTCAGTGGGCCCCCCCTTTAACACATACCACGATTCATGATGCACAGATACAGCAGAGAAATATAGCACAGCCGCGTAGCATATACACAGCCCACGTAGTATATAACACAGCCCACGTAGCATATAGCATATAGCACAGCCACGTAGCATATAACACAGCCCACGCAGTATATAACATAGCTCACGTAGCATATAGCACAGCCACATAGCATATAACACAGTATATTGCACAGCCCACAAAGCATATAACACAGCCCACATAAAATATAGCACAGCCCACGTAGCATATAACACAGCCCATGTAGTATTTAGCACAGCCAATTAGTATGTAACACAGCCACGTAGTATATAGCACAGCCGCGTAGCATATAACACAACCCACATAGTATATAGCACAGCCACATAGTATTTAGTAATAGTATAGTATATATAGTATAGTATATAGTATAATTCCCACCTGGTATGCTTTCCTTACCTGTTATTTTCTATCCATATGTACTTCACTCCTCTCTTGAGTCTTCCTTGCATACCTGAGTAGCCATCTACCCCACCCCTCTTTATGACCTGGCTTAACTGTGAACATGTGCTCTGGACACACACGCCCACATCCTCCCTCTCAGCTGTGAGCCCTTAGGTGCACATAAATTCATAGCCATGAGTCTGACCAGACGTGTCTGACCATCTTAGAAATTGCATTTTTAAATTGCAGTTTTTTAATTGCTATGAATTAGACTAGAATTTGACTGGAATTGACTGGAAGGTAAAGGAATAGAAAACCACTATAATGTTTCGGTCTCTTTTAACATTCACCCCCATACTACTTTATTTCTTCCTATCTCCTGTAATCCCTCCACCCAGTAAGGAACTAGTCATTTCTTCCTCAATCCTCCACAGTCATCTCACCTCCTCCACAGAACTATTCCTCCACATACAATCCTTTCTCTCCTCTTCCTCTTTCTGATCACAACCTGCTCACATTGTCTTCCCTTTACACTCCTTGTCTACAACCCCCACCCCACAAACTCTCACATCCTCGCAGAAATCTTAAACACCTTGATCTTCACTCACTCTCTGAATCCCTCCTCCCTCTCACAGACATAAGCTCCCTACACAATGCGGATGATGCTGCTGCTCTATATAACTCCACAATAGCTGCAGCTTTGGAATCTCTTGCCCCTCTCACACATACCAAAGCTCGCAAAATCAACAGACAACCCTGGCACACCAGAATGATCAAAGAACTGAGGCGAGCTTCCAGAGCTGCTGAGCGCAGATGGAAAAGATCCCACTCCAACGAGCACTTCATTGCATTCAAACAGTCCCTCACTACTTTCAAGACCACACTCGCCACAGCTAAACAAACCTACTTCTCATCTCTCATATCCTCCCTGTCTCACAACGCCAAACAGTTATTCAACACCTTCAACTCTCTCCTCCGTCCCCCAGCACCTCCTCCCTCCCCACTCATCTCAGCAGAAGACTTTGCCTCATTTTTCAAGCAGAAAATTGAGAACATCAGAGACAGTTTTAGTAAACAACACCCAGAACCCTTCCTCCCAACCACCCAGCCCTCCACCTCCAAAACCAACTTCTCCACCATTACAGAAGACGGACTCTCCACTCTACTCTCAAGATCGCATCTCACCACCTGTGCACTTGACCCACTCCCATCCCACTTCATCCCAAACCTCACCACAGTCTTCATCCCAACCCTAACCTATCTCTTCAACCTATCACTAACAAATGGCATTTTCCCCTCAAGCTTTAAACATGCCTCAATCACACCTATCCTCAAAAAGCCCTCTCTTGACCCATACTCTGTATCTAGCTATCGCCCTATATCACTTCTCCCCTTTGCCTCAAAACTACTGGAACAACATGTCCATCTTGAACTGTCCTCCCTTCTATCTTCCTGCTCCTTCTTCGACCGCTTTCAATCAGGCTTCCGGTCACACCACTCCACTGAAACTGTCCTAACTAAGGTCACTAATGACCTATTAACCGCCAAGAGCAAGCGACACTACTCTATCCTCCTCCTCCTGGACCTGTCCTCTGCCTTTGACACAGTGGACCATTCCCTGCTGCTGCAGACCCTCTCATCCCGTGGAATCACAGACTTGGCCCTATCCTGGATCTCGTCATACCTAACTGACCGTACATTCAGCGTCTCCCACTCACACACCACCTCCTCACCTCGCCCCCTATCTGTCGGAGTCCTGCAAGGTTCAGTCCTTGGGCCCCTGCTCTTCTCCATTTACACCTTTGGCCTGGGACAGCTCATAGAATCTCACGGCTTTCAGTATCATCTCTATGCTGACGACACACAGATCTACATCTCCGGACCAGATATTACCACCCTACTAACCAGAATCCCTCAATGTCTGTCTGCTATTTCATCCTTCTTCTCCACTAGATTTCTAAAACTTAACATGGACAAAACAGAATTCATCATCTTTCTCCCATCTCACACGACCTCCCCAACGAACCTATCCATTACAGTAAACGGCTGCCCACTCTCCCCAGTCCCACAAGCCCGCTGTCTTGGGGTAATCCTTGACACTGATCTGTCTTTTAAACCACATATCCAAACCCTTTCCACTTCCTGCCGCCTCCAACTCAAAAATATTTCACGGATCCGCACATTCCTAAACCAAGAATCCGCAAAGACCCTAGTCCATGCCCTCATCATCTCCCGCCTTGACTACTGTAACCTCCTGCTCTGTGGCCTCCCCTCTAACACTCTTGCACCCCCCCAATCTATTCTAAACTCTGCTGCCCGACTAATCCACCGGTCCCCCCGCTATTCCCCGGCCTCTCCCCTCTGTCAATCCCTGCACTGGCTCCCCATCACCCAGAGACTCCAGTACAAAAGCCTAACCATGACATACAAAGCCATCCACAACCTGTCTCCTCCATACATCTGCGACCTCGTCTCCCGGTACTCTCCTGCACGCAACCTCCGATCCTCACAAGATCTCCTTCTCTACTCCCCTATTATCTCCTCTTCGCACAATCGCATACAAGATTTCTCTCGTGCATCCCCCCTACTCTGGAATTCTCTACCACAACATATCAGACTCTCGCCTACCATCGAAACCTTCAAAAATAACCTGAAGACCCACCTCTTCCGACAAGCTTACAACCTGCAGTAACCACCGATTGACCAAACCGCTGCACGGCCAGCTCTACCCTACCTACTGTATCCTCACCCATCCCTTGTAGATTGTGAGCCCTCGCGGGCAGGGTCCTCTCTCCTCCTGTACCAGTTGTGACTTGTATTGTTCAAGATTATTGTACTTGTTTATTATGTATACCCCTCCTCACATGTAAAGCGCCATGGAATAAATAGCGCTATAATAATAGATAATAATAATAATAATATAGCACAGTCAAGTAGTATATAACAGCCCAAGTAGCATATAACACAGCCCACATAGTATATAGCACAGCCACATAGTATATAGCACAGCCACATAGTATATAGCATAGCCACGTAGTATAAAACACAGCCACATAGTATATAGCACAGCCACATAGTATATTGCACAGCCACGTATTATATTGCACAGCCACGTAGTATATAACACAGCCCACGTAGTATATAACACAGCCCACGCAATATATAACACAGCCCACATAGCATATAACACAGCCCACATAGTATATAGCACAGCCCATGTAGTATATAGCACAGCCCACGCAGTATATATCACAGCCTGAGCAGCATATAGCACAGCCCACGTAGTATATAACACAGCCCATGTAGTATATAGCACAGCCAGGCACAACCAATCAGTGAAGCCAGGGCCGACTCCAGGTTTTTGAGGGCCGCGGGTGAAAGAGTCTCAGTGGGCCCCCCTTTAACACATACCACGATTCATGATGCACAGAAACAGCAGAGAAAAATAGCACAGCCACGTAGCTTATAACACAGCCCACATAGTATATAACACAGCCCACATAGCATATAGCAAAGCCACATAGCATATAACACAGCCCATATAGTATATAACATGGTCCACGTAGCATATAGCACAGCCACTTAGCATATAACACAGCCACATAGTATATAACACAGCCAAGTAGTATATTACACAGCCCACGTAGCATATAACACAGCCCACATAGTATATAGCACAGCCCACGTAGCATATAACATAGCCCATGTAGTATATAGCACAGCCACATGGTATGTAACACAGCCACATAGTATAAAGCACAGCCACATAGCATATAATACAGCCCATGTAGTATATAACACAGCCCACGTAGCATATAGCACAGCCACATAGCATATAATACAGCCACGTAGTATATAACACAACCACGTAGTATATTGCACGGCCCACATAGCATATAACACAGATCACGTAGTATATAGCACAGCCACGTAGTATATAGTACAGCCACGTAATATATAGCACAGCCACTTAGTATATAGCACAGTCACATAGTATATAGCAGCCCACATAGCATGTAACACAGCCCACGTAGTATATAGCACAGCCACGTAGTATATAGCACAGCCACATATCATATAGCACAGCCACATAGTATATAACACAGCCACGTAGTATATAGCACAGCCACGTAGTATATAGCACAGTCATGTATTATATAACAGCCCACGTAGCATATAACACAGCCCACGTAGTATATAGCACAGCCACATAGTATATATCACAGCCATGTAGTATATAGCACAGCCTTATAATATATAGCACAGCCACTTAGTATATAGCACAGTCAGATAGTATATAACAGCCCACGTAGTATATAGCACAGCCACGTAGTATATAGCACAGCCACATAGCATATAGCACAGACACATAGTATATAACACAGCCACGTAGTATATAGCACAGTCATGTAACGTATTATATAACAGCCCACGTAGCATATAACACAGCCCACATAGTATATAGCACAGCCACGTAGTATATAGCACAGCCACATAGTATATAGCCCAGACCACTTAGTATATAGCACAGCCCACGTAGTATATAACACAGCCCAAGTAGCATATAGCACAGCTCATGTAGTATATAGCACAGCCCACATAGTATAGAACACAACCCACGTAGTATATAACACAGCCATGTATCATATAGCAATGTGGGCACCATATCCCTTTTACAAAAAGGATTAAAATAAAAAGATAGTTATATACTCACCTTCCGGCAGCCCCCGAATCCAGCCCAGGCCTTTAGCGATGCTCCCGCCAGGTCCATTTCCAGTGATGCTTTGCGGCAATAACCCATGATGATGTAGCCGTCTCGCGAGACCGCTACGTCATCTGGGGTCATTGCCGCAAAGCAATACTGGGACAAGGAGCATCGCGAGGAGCGGGAAAAGCTGCCAGGGACGCAGGAATGTGAGAATATCACAATTTTTTTTATTATTATTATTTTTAACATTATATCTTTTACTATTGATGCTGCATAGGCAGCATCAATAGTAAAAAGTGAAGCGGTGTTTAAATCCCACCCCAATATCGCTGATTGGTCGCGGCCGGCCGGGCGTGACCAATCAGTGACGAGGGACTTCCGTTACAGACAAACTGACAAACAGACGAAAATGGACCTTAAACGATTATATATATAGATATGTGTTAGGGCTAGCGGAACGCACCAAATACTAAGACAGATAGAGTATGGTGCGTTCGCAGCCCGGCGTCCACCGTGCAGAGATGGAACCTGCTGCCAAGTAATGACGGACTATATGGCGGTACTCATAAGTATACACACGTGGGTTAAACTTCACCCAGCGTGAAGGAAGCGATCCTGTTGCGTCACAGGATCGCGGTACCGCACATAGAGCGCGAGCAAGTAGTCAGCGAACAAAACCCCAACTATGATTGAAGTCCGATTAGACCCTTGCTGGCACAACACTGCAACTGGGTGTGTAAGGAAGCTAAATAACAATATTAGGGCACAAGAGTACATGCGGTGCCGCACTGACGAACGCCACTAACCACCCAGGCTTGGGTAAGGAAAGCACAGAGGAAGTGCACGGCGCCGTACTGGCGGTCACAGCAACTGGACGCTGTAATGTGTGATTCGTGCTGTAGGATAAGTCGGGCGCTAGATAGCAACCATACACCTTCCGCGAACAGACATTCAATAGGGAAGGGGTATCCAAGGACGACTTGCACTCACAACAAACACACATATGCAAATGTACACTAGCGCATGGCCGTGCGGTCATGCGCAGTTTATATAGTTGCAGCACAGGAAGTGGCCACAGAAACTTTGCCCTTCCAAGACCAGCCAAGAGGACCAATGGAATGTGCTGCAGGGCCTGAGCACATGACCCTCGATCTCCAACGGGAGATCTTGCCCTGGGCATGCTCAGTGTGTGCAGACAAGGACTTAGTCCCAGAGAAGTCTGCTCGCTGCTGACCAGCACTGGCTTTAATTGCAGAAGCTGAAGAAGCAGCATTAACTCTCTGTACAGAGTGAGACTGAGCAAGACGCTGGGACCGACGTCCCTGCTGAGCAGACTCCACTGTGGCTGGATAAGAATGGGAGACCGCAGCGGAGATGGCTCGAGATTCCCCCTGTGCAGAAGCGGGAACTCGAGACCTAACATTACCCCCCCTCCAAGGGCCCCCCCCCTCTTTGGGCCTCGCTACGCTCGAAGGCAGCAATGAGCTGTGGGGCCCGAATGTTTTCAGCAGGCTCCCATGACCTGTCCTCTGGGCCATAACCCTTCCAATCCACCAGATAGAACTTTTTGCCGCGTACCACCTTGCACCCCAAAATAGCGTTCACCTCGTAATCGTCCGTAGACGAACCCGATGTCCCGGCAGATGACTCGGAAAACCGGGACATGTATACGGGTTTCAAGAGGGACACATGAAAGGTGTCGGTGATACCCAAGCGTGGAGGAAGAGCCAAACGGTAGACCACAGGATTAACCTGTTCGAGAACCTTGAAGGGACCCAAGTAGCGAGGAGCAAACTTAGTGGACTCAACTCACAGCCTGATGTCACAGAAAAAAGCAGAGATGTTTTACCTGCTGAAGCCTCCAACTGAATGCACCAGCAGGGCGCAGCGGACCCAATAAATGATGGCAAACACACAGTTGGAGGCTTCAGCAGGTAAAACATCTCTGCTTTTTTCTGTGACTTTTTTGAATTTTTTGGAGGATTTGTAAGTCCTCTTTTTGTGTCGGTGAGCTTTTATTCAATGTTTAGCGTTAGGACTGGCAAATTGTAAGGACCCTTGACGTGGGTTGCCAGCTTACGTATTGAGGCCCCAATATAAACTAATACCTTACATACATTGATATGTGGTTTTCTTTTTGCACTTTATCTTGCAGGGCGCAGTCGGACCATGATGGCTCTGTGGACTATTGGCCTCTGTTCACACAGCATGCATTTTGTAGCACTGGGCAGCCCGCCTGTATGTGCGTTACTAATAGGCTGTAAACCAGATGCCTTGCATTGCGTGTGTGAATTATGCCATATACAGACTAGTATCTCTTATCTTTTTGTGCACTAATGCCAAACAGCCAACACTGGATTGAAAGTGGTTGTTTCATCGGTATTTTTTGCACCTGTGTGTTTGCCATCATTTATTGGGTCCGCTGCGCCCTGCTGGTGCATTCAGTTGGAGGCTTCAGCAGGTAAAACATCTCTGCTTTTTTCTGTGACTTTTTTGAATTTTTTGGAGGATTTGTAAGTCCTCTTTTTGTGTCGGTGAGCTTTTATTCAATGTTTAGCGTTAGGACTGGCAAATTGTAAGGACCCTTGACGTGGGTTGCCAGCTTACGTATTGAGGCCCCAATATAAACTAATACCTTACATACATTGATATGTGGTTTTCTTTTTGCACTTTATCTTGCAGGGCGCAGTCGGACCATGATGGCTCTGTGGACTATTGGCCTCTGTTCACACAGCATGCATTTTGTAGCACTGGGCAGCCCGCCTGTATGTGCGTTACTAATAGGCTGTAAACCAGATGCCTTGCATTGCGTGTGTGAATTATGCCATATACAGACTAGTATCTCTTATCTTTTTGTGCACTAGTGCCAAACAGCCAACACTGGATTGAAAGTGGTTGTTTAATCGGTATTTTTTGCACCTGTGTGTTTGCCATCATTTATTGGGTCCGCTGCGCCCTGCTGGTGCATTCAGTTGGAGGCTTCAGCAGGTAAAACATCTCTGCTTTTTTCTGTGACTTTTTTGAATTTTTTGGAGGATTTGTAAGTCCTCTTTTTGTGTCGGTGAGCTTTTATTCAATGTTTAGCGTTAGGACTGGCAAATTGTAAGGACCCTTGACGTGGGTTGCCAGCTTACGTATTGAGGCCCCAATATAAACTAATACCTTACATACATTGATATGTGGTTTTCTTTTTGCACTTTATCTTGCAGGGCGCAGTCGGACCATGATGGCTCTGTGGACTATTGGCCTCTGTTCACACAGCATGCATTTTGTAGCACTGGGCAGCCCGCCTGTATGTGCGTTACTAATAGGCTGTAAACCAGATGCCTTGCATTGCGTGTGTGAATTATGCCATATACAGACTAGTATCTCTTATCTTTTTGTGCACTAATGCCAAACAGCCAACACTGGATTGAAAGTGGTTGTTTCATCGGTATTTTTTGCACCTGTGTGTTTGCCATCATTTATTGGGTCCGCTGCGCCCTGCTGGTGCATTCAGTTGGAGGCTTCAGCAGGTAAAACATCTCTGCTTTTTTCTGTGACTTTTTTGAATTTTTTGGAGGATTTGTAAGTCCTCTTTTTGTGTCGGTGAGCTCACAGCCTGATGTTACGGGCGGAGAGCCACACCAAGTCGCCAGGAGCAAAGGTCGGAGCAGGGCGCCGATGAACATCGGCGGAGGACCTCATTCTCTCCTTGGAGGCCCGAATGGCATCCTGCGTGCGGTCCCAAATGTCCCGTGCCCCCACAGCCCAGTCTGCCACCCTGGAGTCAGCAGAAGACACAGGCATGGGCACAGGAACACGCGGATGCTGGCCGTAATTTAGGAGGAATGGAGTCTGACCGGTGGAGTCGGCTATGGCATTGTTAAGTGCAAACTCTGCCCACGGTAGCAAGGATGCCCAGTCATCCTGCCTGGCAGAAACAAAATGTTGTAAATATGTGACCAAGGTCTGGTTGGCCCTCTCTACCAACCCATTCGTCTCGGGATGATATGCAGAAGAGAGATTCAACTCAATACTGAGTAGACGACAAAGCTCTCTCCAGAATCGAGACGCAAACTGGGGACCCCGGTCACTAACAATTTTGTCTGGCATACCGTGTAGGCAAAAGATATGCTTGACGAACAAGACAGCCAACGCCCGTGCAGAAGGTAGCCGTGGAAGAGGCACCAAGTGCACCATTTTGGAAAAATGGTCGGTGATCACCCAGATAATGGTGCAGTTACGAGACTTGGGTAAACCCACCACAAAGTCCATCCCGACCATCTCCCAGGGCCTGTCCGCCACCGGCAGAGGATAAAGCAAACCAGCTGGCTGTTGCCGAGGAGTCTTGTTCTTGGCGCAAGAGACACACGCCCGAACATACTCTGCGACATCACGAGCCATATGCGGCCACCAGTATGTCCTCGCCAGTAACTCAGATGTCCTTTTGGTACCAAAATGTCCACCCACCCTGGACGAGTGTGCCCAAGAGAGAACCTCCGGTCGCAAACTGGATGGTACAAAAGTCTTGCCCGGAGGCACAGACTCTAGCAAAATCGGGGCCACAGTTCTCAAGCTCTCGGTGGGGACAATAAGCCGAGGCTCCTCCTCCTCCGCAGATGACACAACGGAGCGAGAGAGAGCGTCGGCCCGAATGTTCTTCTCCCCAGAAAGAAAATGGAGGGTGAAATGAAACCGGGAGAAGAATAAGGACCATCTGGCCTGGCGAGAATTCAACCGCTGGGCTGTCTGCAGGTACACCAAATTTTTATGGTCTGTGAAGACTTGGAAGGGAAAACGTGCTCCCTCCAAGAGATGTCTCCACTCCGAGAAAGCCAACTTCATGGCTAGCAGCTCCCTGTCCCCGATGGAATAATTCCTCTCTGCTGGTGAGAAGGTCTTGGAGAAAAAGAAGCAAGGATGCTTCCGACCTTGAGCATCCTTTTGGAAGAGGACTGCTCCAGCACCAACAGAAGAGGCATCCACCTCCATGATAAATGGCTTATCAACATCGGGGCGATGTAGGATGGGAGCGCTAGCGAAGTGTGACTTTATAGAGTTAAAGGTCTTGGAGACCTCCTCAGACCACAATTTGGGATTCGCCCCCTTCTTGGTGAGGGCAACCAAGGGAGCTACCAAAGTTGAGAAGTGCGGAATTAACTGGCGATAATAATTTATGAACCCCATAAAGCGCTGCACCGCTTTAAGAGAATGGGGTTCCTGCCAGTCCATCACAGCCCGTAGTTTGGCAGGATCCATAGCCAATCCCTGGGCAGAGATGATGTAGCCTAGGAAAGATAAGGACTCCTGCTCAAACATACACTTCTCCAACTTGGCATAGAGGGAGTTTGCCCGTAGGAGGTCGAAGACTTTGCAAACATCTCTCCGGTGGGAGTCAATATCTGGAGAGTAGATGAGAATATCATCCAGATAGACTACGACCGAGGTGGAAAGCATATCACGGAAGATATCGTTCACAAATTCTTGGAAAACGGCTGGGGCATTACAGAGCCCGAAGGGCATCACCAGATATTCATAGTGCCCATCCCTGGTGTTAAAAGCCGTCTTCCATTCGTCCCCCTCACGGATGCGAATCAGGTTATAAGCACCCCACAGATCTAGTTTAGTAAATACCCTTGCTCCCCGAAGCCTATCGAAGAGCTCAGATATCAAGGGCAAAGGATACTTATTTTTAACGGTGATGGCGTTAAGACCCCTGTAGTCTATGCATGGACGTAGTTCCCCATTCTTCTTCTGCATGAAGAAGAACCCTGCCCCAGCAGGTGACACTGACTTCCTAATGAATCCTCTTGCCAGATTTTCCTGGATGTACTGTGACATGGCCTTCGTCTCCGGGAGAGATAGCGGATAGACTCGACCCCGGGGAGGCTCAGCACCAGGCAAGAGATCAATAGGACAGTCATAGGGGCGATGGGGCGGAAGGATCTCCGCCGCCTTTTTGGAGAACACGTCTGCATAAGACCAATACTGCTTGGGGAGAGAGGAAAGCTCTGCGGGTACCTCTGTAGTAGCAACCTGAACGCACTCCCTCTGACACCTACCCCAACAAGATTCGCCCCATCCCAGGATTCTGCCAGAGGACCACTCAATATGAGGAGAGTGGTACCGTAGCCAAGGTATTCCCAACAGGACCTCATCAATTCCCTCAGGAATGACGAGCAGAGATATAATCTCCTGATGAGATGGCGACATGGACAGAGTAAAAGGGATGGTCTGGTGTGTTATCTGTGAGGGCAGTGTCGACCCATTCACCACTCGTACCGTTACTGGTTGAGCTAGCATAACCAGGGGTATTGCGTGACGTTGGGCGAAGGCAGAAGACATAAAATTGCCCTCCGCCCCAGAATCCACGCAGAGCTCTACCGAGTGGGAGAATGAGCCTATAGTAATTGTCCCCTTAAAGGACAATTTAGAGGCAAACGTCGCCGTGTCTAGTGTACCTCCACCTACTACCACTAGACGCTGACGTTTCCTCGACCGTTGAGAACATCTGGTGGCTAGATGTCCTGACTGCTGGCAAACATGACAGACCTTGAGTGCACAGGCGGTCCGGGACTTAGATCCCGCTTGTGACACTTCCCTGGCCTCATGTGACTCAGGAACCAGGACCGGAGATTCCAGAGGTTTGGCGAAGGTAGGAGCCAGCCGAAACCTCTGCCTACACTGGGCTCGCTCTAACCTCCGCTCGTTAAAACGGAGGTCAATTCGAGTGGAGACAGTTATTAACTCCTCCAGTGTGGCAGGAATCTCCCTAGTGGCCAGAGCGTCCTTAACGTGGTCAGCCAGGCCCCTCCAAAATATGGGGATAAGAGCTTTATCCGACCAATCCAGCTCAGAAGCTAAAGTGCGGAATTGGCGGCAAAATGACTGACCAAGGACTCACCCTGAGTTAATGCCAGCAGTTGAAGCGCAGTATCATGGGTGACTTGAGGTCCTAAAAAGACCTGTTTCAGAGTGCTCAGAAACAGCGGAGCACTCTGCACCACATGATCGCCACGCTCCCACAGCGGCGTAGCCCATGCCAACGCCCTGTCCGACAAGAGAGACACTATAAATCCCACCTTAGCCCGCTCTGTGGGAAAACATGCAGCCAGGAGCTCGAGGTGAATAGAGCACTGACTCACAAATCCCCTACAAAATTTGCTATCACCAGAAAATTTTTCTGGCAGCGGGAGGCGAGAAAATGTCGGAGCAGGGGTGGCAATGGACAGGTTGCTGCAGCCACGCTAGCAGCCTGTACAGCAACTGCGGTAACATCCGCAGCTGAGGTTGCGCTCTCAAGAGCCGCCAACCTACCCTCCAGCTGCTGTATATACCGCAAGGATTGCTGTTTGTCCGTCATTACTAGCCAGACCCTGGCGCTAGTGTAATGTTAGGGCTAGCGGAACGCACCAAATACTAAGACAGATAGAGTATGGTGCGTTCGCAGCCCGGGGTCCACCGTGCAGAGATGGAACCTGCTGCCAAGTAATGACGGCCTATATGGCGGTACTCATAAGTATATACACGTGGGTTAAACTTCACCCAGCGTGAAGGAAGCGATCCTGTTGCGTCACAGGATCGCGGTACCGCACATAGAGCACGAGCAAGTAGTCAGCGAACTCAACCCCAACTAGGATTGAAGTCCGATTAGACCCTTGCTGGCACAACACCGCAACTGGGTGTGTAAGGAAGCTAAATAACAATATTAGGGCACAAGAGTGCATGCGGTGCCGCACTGACGAACGCCACTAACCACCCAGGCTTGGGTAAGGAATGCACAGAGGAAGTGCACAGCGCCGTACTGGCGGTCACAGCAACTGGACGCTGTAATGTGTGATTCGTGCTGTAGGCTAAGTCGGGCACTAGATAGCAACCATACACCTTCCACGAACAGACATTCAATAGGGAAGGGGTATCCAAGGACGACTTGCACTCACAACAAACACACATATGCAAATGTACACTAGCTCATGGCCGTGCGGTCATGCGCAGTTTATATAGTTGCAGCACAGGAAGTGGCCACAGAAACTTTGCCCTTCCAAGACCAGCCAAGAGGACCAATGGAATGTGCTGCAGGGCCTGAGCACATGACCCTCGATCTCCAACGGGAGATCTTGCCCTGGGCATGCTCAGTGTGTGCAGACAAGGGCTTGGTCCCAGAGAAGTCTGCTCGCTGCTGACCAGCACTGGCTTTAATGGCAGAAGCTGAAGAAGTAGCAGTAACTATCTGTACAGAGTGAGACTGAGCAAGATGCTGGGACCGACGTTCCTGCTGAGCAGACTCCACTGCGGCTGGGTAAGAATGGGAGACCGCAGCGGAGATGGCTCGAGATTCCTCCTGTGCAGAAGCGGGAACTCGAGACCTAACAGATATGTATATATATATATATATATCAGGAAAGAATACAGAGAAAAATAAAGCCAAGGCTAATCCAAATCACTGTTACTAGCCCCACTCCCATAAAGAAAATATACTTCTGATGTGTAAATTTGAATGTATTTTAGTGGTCTTTATGAAAAAATGTGAAATACACATACTTATTTTCTTCTTTCCCAGACAAAAAGGTAAAAAAAGAGAATTAAAATAATTTAAAAATTAAGCCCCATGTATCACAAAAAAAGTCCAAAAATTATTTGTTTATCTGACCAAGAAATTTTTTGATAGCTCTTTAGACTGCATGAGCATAAAAAATGAAAATTAACCTAGTCAGGAATGGGGATAAATGATCTGGTTTGAATTGGTTAATAATTCAATAAAAGGAACTGAAATCATTGCACAGTTATATGCCGTCTACTACAGCCTACACTTCAAACTGGGAAGCCGTAATTTGGATTGTAATATGCTTCATTGATATGATGAGAAGCCAATATAATGCCTATGACAACTACTTCGTTTTCACTTTATTTTTTTATTGTTTGGCTTGACTATTCAATTCCATTAATGATAAATGTCTGTATAGTGGATACATAACAGGCAGGTGAAATACTGCTGAGAATGAATTTGGCTCTCAGGATCAACATGTCTCTCAATCCATTCCTCAAGACCACTTAAGGATATCCATGTCTAAGCACAAGAGGAGTAATTATTGTCTATATCAATTAAATAAGGTTTGAGATACACTGAAAACATAACCTGGAGGTACTTAAGCTGAGAACTTCTGAGTAAGAAGAGTAATATTTATGATTTTCACCAGGTGGCAGCAAAAGACTTACCTAATTTTACTGTCTTGCGAATGTGAAGTTTCATACTCAAACAGTTATTTTGACGATGGTAATAGTAATAGTGAAATTCAGGTATAGTTATGTGCAGTGGCATGTAAAAGTTTTGGCACCCCTAGTCGAAATTACTGTTTTTGTGAACAGTTAAGCAAGTTGAAGATTAAATGATCTGTAAAAGGCCTGAAGTTAAAGATTACACATTTTATTTATATTTTAGGCAAAAAAATATATATATCCATTTTTACATTTTAAAAATGATGAAAAGGAAAATGGGCCAATGCAAAAGTTTGGGCACCCTTGTAGATTTGTCAGATACCTTTCACCAAGGTTTCAGTCCTTTATTAGAATGTTAGGGTTATGGTTTGTTCACTTTTATCATTAGGAAAGGCCAGGTGATGCAAATTTCCCAGCTTTAGAAAAATCCAGCCTTTTCTAATATTGTGCCAAAAAACAGTAGCCATGGTTTCTTGTAAACAGCTGCCTAGCACTCTGAAAATAAAAATGTTGGAGGCTCACAAAGCATTATAAGAAGACAGCAAAGTGTTTTCAATTTGCTCTTTCCCCAGTTCTAAATGTAATTAAGAAATTGTTTTTAAAACCAAGCAAAATTTCAGTGAGAGCTGCTCGTAGGATTGACCTTCAGAAAGATTTAGCAGACACTGGAGTTTTGGCTCATTTTCTACTGTTCAGAGACACCTATACAAATATGGCCTTCATGGAAGAGTCATCAGAAGAAAACATCTCCTGCATCCACACCATAAAATTCAGCATCAGAAGTATGCAGAAGAACATCCAAACTTGCCTGATGAATTTTGGAAGCAAGTAGATCGATGAGGTTAAAATAGAACTCTTTGGCCACAATGATCAAAGGTATGTGAGGAGAAAAAAGGGCACAGAATTTCAGGAAAATAACATCTCGCCAATGGTTTAGCATGGATGTGGATCAATCATGATTTGAGGTTGTGTGGCAGCCAATTGCACAGGGAACAAGTTTTTGATGCAAACATAGCACCATCTGTAAAAAAGCTGTAGTTAAAAAGAGGATGGCTTTTACAAATGAATAATGATTAGTAATGGGCAAATCCAAACAGTAAAGTTTGAGGCCCGTAACTAACACCAAGTGTCCGTGTATGGACCCCGAACATGGAGTTTTCCATGAAGTTCGTGTTATTGTTTAGGTTGAGCACCCAAACATTGGCTGTGTCTCATGCTGTCATCTGTGTGACAGTGCAAGAAACACTGGCAGCTCTGATAGGCAGTAAGTTAGTTTCTGTGGGTCAGAGAGCTGCGGTTACCATGCTGTCAGATGACAGCATGTGAGCCAGCAGCTGTGACCGGCAGTAAAAAGGTTAACAACGGTCACAGGCATCAGCTGATGATAGTGTACTAGTCTCATCAGTGTACACCAACTGTTGCTGATAACAGTGAGAGCAAGCGAGGCTGATGAGAGTATTCTTCAGCTGGCACCTGTGCGATAAATACATTTTTTTAAAAATTAGATTGGTCTTTTCTATTTTTGAGAAGGCAAAGTCAAAAACTAAAGGTACCGTCACACTAAGCGTCGCTGCAGCGATACCGACAACGATCCGGATCGCTGCAGCGTCGCTGTTTGGTCGCTGGAGAGCTGTCACACAGACAGCTCTCCAGCGACCAACGATGCCGGTAACCAGGGTAAACATCGGGTTACTAAGCGCAGGGCCGCGCTTAGTAATCCGATGTTTACGCTGGTTACCATCGTTAAAGTAAAAAAAACAACCACGGGCTGTCTGTCCCCGGCGCTGGGCTTCTCTGCTCTGGCTGTGAGCACAGCGGCCGGAAAGCAGAGCGGTGACGTCACCTCTGTGCTTTCCGGCGCTCACAGCCAGAGCAGAGAAGCCCAGCGCCGGGGACAGACAGCGGAAGGTAAGTGTGTAGTGGTTGTTTTTTTTACTTTAACGATGGTAACCAGGGTAAACATCGGGTTACTAAGCGCGGCCCTGCGCTTAGCAACCCGATGTTTACCCTGGTTACCAGCGAAGACATCGCTGAATCGGCGTCACACACGCCGATTCAGCGATTTCAGCGGGAGATCCAGCGACGAAACAAAGTTCTGGACTTTCTGCCCCGACCAGCGATATCACAACAGGGGCCTGATCACTGCTGCCTGTCACACTGGACGATATCGCTAGCCAGGACGCTGCAACGTCACGGATCGCTAGCGATATCATCCAGTGTGACGGTACCTTAAGAGCTACAGGCTGCAACTCTCAGCTGTCAGCTTCATCATGGCTAGTTGTTAAGAATAGAGAGGTCCGGTGTAAAATTGGGAGAACCCGGACAGTAAAGTTTGGTATCATTACTGAACACCTACTTTTCGGGTACGGACACCGAACATAGACTTCACCAGGAAGTCCGTGTTACTGTTTGGGTTTGGCCCCCTGAACACCAGGCATTTGTCATGCACATGTGTAGCAAAACATTGCTTCTGATCGGCGGTAAAATCATCACCACCGGTGAGATAGCCATGATTCACACAATGTCATTTGACTCGCAGCTGTGATCGGAGGTATAAAGTTTATCTCCAGTCAAGGGTGTCGGCTGATGGGACTACTGCTCTCATCAGCTGAGGCATGCTGCTGCTAATAACAGCAAGAGCAGGAGCGGCTGATGGGAGTATTCATTGCCGACACCTGTGCTGTAAATAAATAATTTAAAAAAAAACCCAGCGTGGGTTCCACTGTATTTTTGATAATCAGTCAGGCAAAACTAACAGTTGGGGGGCTGCAACCCTCAGCTGCCAGCGTTAGCAAGGCTGGTTATTAAGAATAGAAGGGTCTCCATTCAGATTTTTTAAATTATCTAAATAAATAATTTAAAATGGCGTGTTTTTCCCCCCATTTTTCACAACCAGCCTTGCTAAAGCAAACAGCTGGGAGATGGTATTCTCAGACTGGTGAGGGGCCATGGATATTGGTCCCCCAGCCCAAAAATAGCAGCCTGCAGGTGCCCAGAAAAGGCACATCAATTACATGCGACAATTCTGGTGCTTTGCCCAGCTCTCCCCACTTGCCCTGTAGTGGTGGCAAGTGGGGTTCATATTTGTGGGGTTCATGTAACCTTTGCATTGTCTGGTGACATCAAGCCCATAAATTAGTAATGGAGAGGCATCTGTAAGACACCTATCCATTACTAATCCTATAGTTATATGGTAAAGACACAGCCAGAATAAAGTATTTTATTTGAAATAAAACTAAACACACTTATACTCACCTAACGACCATTCCATTTAATCCCTCGTCTCCTTTAGCCAGAAGTGGCACAGCCATAGCATGCCCTAAATCTGGCACTTAGCCTCACATTCTCACTTGCCCTGTGGTGGAGGCAAGTGGGGTAATAGGTTTGGGATTGATGTCAGCTTTGTATTTAATTAGCAGGAGACTGCAAAGTAAGGGGTCTAGCCCATTTTGGCTCTCACTGAAGAGCTGGAGGAAGGTGAGTTTAAGTGCTCCTTTCATTTTGGTTTTGGTGCTGTGTGGCGGCCATTGTTGCTGTGGCTTTGTGCTGGTGGGGCAGCGCGGTCTGGAGTCTTGGGGACTCAGTCTTGCAGTATGGGTGCTGTGGGGCAACAGGCCGTCCGCTCTGCTGGTGCATGGCCGCTGTGGCGGTGGGCACCACGCCGCTCCGCTCCGTTAGGGCGATAGGACCCACTACGAGGTTTGCCGTGAAGGGGCTGTGGGCTTCATACAGTCTGATCAGAATGTTAAACTGAAAACCTCATATTCAGTTATATTAATATTTGCCTAGCGGCTTTAGATCAACGTATGATTTTGGGATGTGCGGTTCATGCTCTTTTTTTTTTTTCTTTTTTGCAAATCAGCTTTGTATTGTCAGCTGACATCAACCCCAGGGGTTAGTAATGGAGAGGTATCTATAAGACACCCCCATTACTAGCCCATAGTAAGTTTTGAAATAAACACACAGCAAGAATAAAAATTTTTGTTTGAAATAAAGACGCTGACTCTTTTATTTGAAATAAATATAAAAAAGCAAAGTTATAATCACCTTTACGCTTAATCCACTGAAGCCCGTGTCCTCTATAAAAGACAGAAAATAATAAACCTCCATATCCTCACTTGTCTGACGTGAAGATAGTCCTCCGATGCCAATGCCACCTGTAAAAGACAAAAAATACAAAACAACCATATTCCTTACCTGTCCAACAAGAATGTAATCCATATCTGTCCCACAAAGATCAGGATGATTTGGAGAGCAGTCACATCACATCTAATAGATGCACCTTTTTTGGGGCAGCTGCAGGCTGCCTTTTCTAGGCTGAATGGGCCAATACCCATGGCCCCTTCCCAGTCTAAGAATAGCAACCTCGAAGCAACCTGAACATCCACAGGTTCGCCAATCACTAATAATGATCCTAATCCCACTACAGACTTCATTGAAAGGTGCAATCTGAAGGTTTTACAATAGCCCTCTCAGTTCCCTGATCTAAACATCATTGAAAAATCTGTGACTAGGTCTCTAAACGGCAGTGCATGCAAGACGACGCTGGAATCTCACAGAACTGGAAGAAGTTTCCAAGGAAAAATGGATGTAAATCCCTCAAACAAGAACTGAAAGACTTTTGTCTGGCTACAAAAAATGTCTACAAGATGATACTTTCAAAAGGGGGTACTAACCATGCAGAGTGCCCAAACATTTGTATTGGCTATTTTGTAATTTTTAAAATGTAAAAGATGACAGCATTTTTTTAAAATATAAAGGAAATGTGTCATCTTCAACTTTTTGAGATAATGTCAGCTTCAACTTGCTTAACTCTTCACAATAACAGTATTTTGACCAGGGGTGCCCAAACTTTTACATTCCACTGTATAATCATTGTTAAAAAGCCTAATTATAACTACAGAATGAAACAATGCAAATGTCAATTAGACATTATGTTTAGATTCAAAATCCCAGCTTATTGTCAATAAAAATAAATATTTGTAATTATATTTTAACTACACAGATTACTTTCATACAGAATGAGGGTTTACTACAGAGCACAGCATGGAGTCAAGACTAATGAGGACTTTGTCGAACTTCGAGACCTTATTGAGCTTCCTGCAGTCATTACAGAACAGCTACTTCTCATCTGATTTTGGCACCAAGAGTATGGGACTCTTGGACTCTTGGATTCGTCAATGACTCCTAGATTCAGCATCTACTTCATCTCTTTTGAGATCACTTCTCGGTGGACCTCTGGAATCCAATACGCTTTCAGCTTGATGCAAACATGAAGCGCTATGGTCCCAATGCTGCTGCTGGAGCTGGATCTGCTGTATAAGTAGCTTACTCATTTTCTGTTGCGTCAGCTGTTGCTGCTGTAGCTGTTGTTGGTGCTGTTGTGATTTCACCAGGTGTTTCAGCAGCTCCTCCATGTTGTCTGACATTGTTTGCTGACTTCAACCAGGACATGCAGAGCATCTGTAGCAGTTACACGTGTTCACTGGGAACATTGCCCGCACTTCTAACACCAATTGTGAGGGATCGGCTCTGGTTCACACTCAGGGTTCAGTTTGTTGAGTCAAAACAAACAGGCGGTTGGTTAAAAGTTATACATATAAGTTTATGGTACCTCCCCAAGATTAATAAGCTTTTATTAAAGCTTTCTAATCCTATTTATGATTGTATTTTATCTGTGAAAAATAATATCATGGCCGAAGGGCTGTGTCAATACAAACATTGGTGCAATGTAGTGGGATATGCCATTCATGTTTGACACAAGTCCATAAGGAGTCCTGATGATCACCAGAACAAAGCAATCATACAACTTTGTTTCATGCATGCTCTGCTTGGCATTTATCAGTAGCTATTCATTTAATCTATTATTGTCAATGGTCAGCTATTAGTCTTATGGAAAAGCCTGTGGGGGACCAATGGTTGTACCTGCAACCAATCAATTGAAATAAGAGGGCTTTCTAAGGGAGAGGTTTCATTTTATGGGGCTGTTAACTTCAATGTAAGCGTTTTTCTAACGCAATGAAGAATTTGAAGAATTAGTTTTGAATTATACAATATGTACAATAAACCAAAACATCATTTTTTACCTTTATTAAAAGCGAGGACTTGTATGTGACAGACAAGACATAAAATCTATTTAAACATAATTCAAAATACCAAACAAAATTCTTAGCTGGGCAATAAAATAGATTTTATTTCATAGCTGTTCCCTTAATTCTCCATTTAATAACACAATCTGTTTTCTTGTTCTTATCTCAGCGCACAATGAGGGCTGACTTTATAGGGAAGAATATATGGAACCGTCTCTCTAGAAACTTTGCTTAATCTGTTTTCCAAAAGTAATGATAACTCTCACTTCCCATACAGTGAACACATTATATACCTGCCTGGAGGGAAATCAGGATTATTATTCAGAGGAAGGAATATATTTTATAGATTGGAAATGTTAGTTCAACAGAAAAAAATGTTTCCAACTATTTTAATAGTCTTATTAAGGGATTAGTCTTTTGGCTTTTTTTTGCTCGCGAGTTATTTTAGAAGTGTTACACAGTAATTGCTTATATTTATTACTAACAATTATTGCATTTGGTTTGGGACTGTTTCACACATCTATGCTTCATGGTCCCATTATGGATTGTGATGCATGGAGTGGTCATGGGTCTTCTGACCCAAAATCGACAGCCTCATATATGCCTATAAGGCTGTTGAGTTTGGTTCACGAGACCAGTGGATGGACAGTCCATGCACTGCAGTCCAAACTAGGGCCGTGAAACATGAACGTGTAAAAGTTTTCTAAGTTTTTACAGATCTCACACGTGTCTAAAAAGTCAAACCAAATTTATATCGTGTAACTTACAGAAAACAATAAGTTGACCATGAACTGCCACCTTCTAAAGCAAGGGACCTCAACATTTGTTATGTTGAGAGCCACATTCAGTTCTGACAGATGGTCGCCAGACACATCCTGAGCCAGAGGGCCCATTCTCCCTCACCATAGTGTCATTCAGAGCCAGGATTACTGGTATAATGACAGCCAAAGTTTCCCTACAGAAATTACCTCCACTGTAGGCTGTATACTTACAACCAGTGGATCCCACTTTTCCCCTATCCGGAATTCTTGCATGTAGCACTCCCACCAAACTATCTCATCCAGCTTCAACACCTCAAGACACCTCTATCTATAAAGTTTCATCCTGTCTCCAGTTTACCATTTTTTGTCACCTCCATACTCCTCGCCAGTATATATACATCTGGAAGGGATCTTCTGTCCAGGGAAACTCACGAAAGTCACCAATTTAGCTTTTTGCGACAGCTTGTGCTAATGTAACAGGTTAGCAGACAGCCTCAAACCACACATTTTCAGTCTGCCAGCCACATGTGACTCCCAAAACACAGCATGGGAAGTACTGTTCTAAAGAATCAATAGTTGTTGTGCAAAAAACAAACAAATAACCATCAAGTTCAACAAGAAAAAAGTATCCTGATATAAAATGTTGCTCTGGAAAAGGGCAATTTAGCCAAGAGGGCCACAATACAAAGAGTTTCCATATACAGTTTTTATTACAATTTTTATTTTAATTAACCTCTTAATTAACTTAAACGATATAGTCAATATTACTGTCAAAACTTAATCTTCTCACTTTTTTAAATGAAAAATAGGAATGAACCTACGCATAATGGAGAAGGGTAACATTGTTTAAGGAAAGGTTTCTCCTCTCCCCTGTGCCAGGATGTATTTTTTCCTTTCATATAAAAACAAGAGAAGGAATCTTCTACCAGCAGAATAGCTTGGTGTTAGAGTTATTGATCAGTTTTTGCAGAACTATCTGTGAACGGACCTCCAATTGGGTAAAGCTTGTGAAGATCAATGTAAAAGAGGCTTTTTGAGCTGTTTAGGGAAATTTTCAAGTTTAGAGTTATGAGATTAAAAAGTCCTGTGATGTAGTATTTAAAGAGGACTTTCACCAGGCCAAAAATGTAGAAAGTAGGAGGAGTGACATAATAACAAACATTGGCCACTTTTGACTGGTGGCAGGTCGGTGTGGGGATTTATGCCTGCTTTGCTTTTGGTCTGTGGTAGCAGAGAGGCAGATTCCTGCTTCCTTAGTAATCTAGGGTATTGAAGAGGTTAATTACATTTTACGGGTGGTTTAGGGTAGCAGTAACCAGCTCTTTTTCAGAACCCGCAACAGAAATAGCATATTGATAATAAGAGTAACAAATGGAATAGTGTACCAATGCAATCACTTCTATAGAGAAATATGAGCTAGTAGTTACATTTCAAATTATGAAAAGAAAAATTGCAAATTTGGGGCAGCACCTCACCAGAAAGAAATTGATATGTAGGTAGTGGTTGCAAGAATGCCAAAAAGGATGATCCCAATCCTCCATAAGGTCCATTATCCACATAATGTAACACGCACATCACATAATACAGGGAGACAGCAACATTTCGAGCTTACTAAACAAGTGGCTCGATAAAGATCTATTTGTTTTGTAAGGTCGAAACTCTGCTGTTTTCCAGTGTTATGTGATATATTAATAAAGAAGAAGATACTTTTTGCTACCGTGGATGCTGTTGTCCCTCTCTCCTTACCTTTGGACATTTCAAAATGTAATGCATCCCTCAATCCTTGCCCATAGGCACTTGTTTAGACAAAGATCCAAGAAAAAAGTTAAAATTAGTGATGAGAAAATGTTTGGAAATTCGAATTCACAGCTTTGCAAAACTTACCAGGAAATTCAATTTCCAGCAATTGAAAAGTAATTGAATGACTCCAATTGCCCTGAAAATATATGCATATGTGATGAATTATGGCAGCTCTATAGTAATACTGATCAAGAATTTAGAAATTGCCAGTTATGCCTGGTGTGCCTCACATATACAATAACCTCTCTCTATCAGTTAGATCTGTATTACTCTCTTTTCTTCACACATTTAACTTCTTCACTGCTTTACTGTCACACAATATCTATACAGTTTATTCAGTAATTTATGGCTTACTCCCTCATGTCTATGGCTACGCTATGAGCTGTGACATCCTCGTGCTTCTAGGATTCATCATAAAATGGCTGCTGCATTCCCAGCCACTGCTTTTGTACAGGCTATGATGGTCTCCCCTGATTGGCTGTGACATACCATGTGATGGGATAACTGCAAGGCATTAAGAGGAAGCGCGTCTGATTATAGCCTAGGTCAAGTGATCCTTGTCAAACTTATGTAACTTTCTAAAATGTGTAAAATACCAGCAGCCATTTTAGGTGAAGAGAGTGATATTTTATTAGAATTTACCAGCTTCAGAGAAAATCCTAAAAACCCACAAATTCAAATCTCATTGAATACATTCATTCATCTCTAGTGAAAATTCCAATATTCCGAACCGAAATTCCATGGAAAAAATACAGACTCAAGTAGTGATCATACTGGAAAAGAAATACAGCAGCGATGTACAAAGATATACATCCTGAGGTTTGTATGATTGTATTATTTCACTATATATAGGTAGATATGGTAGATTTATATGGACATTGTGAGATAGGAGCACTCACCTTTCCATAATATTGGTCGATGCATTTCATGAGTTTAACCCCTTCACCCCGAAGCCTGTTTTCAACTTCCTGACCAGGCCATTTTTTTCAATTCTGACCACTATCACTTTATGAGGTCATAACTCTGAAACGCTTCAATGGATCCTGGTGATTCTGGGACTGTTTTCTCGTGACATATTGTACTTTATTATAGTGGTAACATTTATTCGATTTGACTTGCGTTTATTTGTGAAAAAAATAGAAATTTGGCAAAAATTTTGAAAATTTTGCAATTTTTAAACTTTTAGTTTTTATGCCCTTAAATTAGAGAGTCATATCATACAAAATAGTTAATAAATAACATTACCCACATGTTTTTTGTTAGGAAGTTATAAGGGTTAAAAATTGACCAGCAATTTCTCATTTTTACAACAAAATTTGCAAAACCATTTTTTTAGGCACCACCTCACACTTGAAGTGACTTTGAGGGGTCTATATGACAGAAAATGCCCAAAAGTGACACCATTCTAAAAACTGCACCCCTCTAGGAACTCAAAACCACATTCCAAAAGTTTATTAACCCTTCAGGTGCTTCACAGGAATTTTTGGAACGTTTAACTTTTTTCACAAAATTTTTACTTAAGATCCAATTTGTTTTATTTTACCAAGTGCTTCACAGAAGTTTATAATGTAGAGCCGTAAAAAAAATAATTTTTTCACAAAAAAATTATCTTTTTGCCCCAATTTTTTTAATTTCCCAAGGGTAACAGGACAAATTGGACCTCAAAAGTTGTTGTTCAATTTGTCCTGAGTACGCTGACACCCCATATATGGGGGTAAACCACTGTTTGAGCGCATGGCAGGGCTCGGAAGGGAAGGAGCGCCGTTTGACTTTTCAATGCAAAATTGGCTGGAATTGAGATCAGAACCCATGTCGCGATTGGAGAACCCCTGATGTGCCTAAACAGTAGAAACCCCCAACAAGTGACCCCATTTTGGAAAGAAGACCCCCTAAGGAACTTATCTAGATGTGTGGTGAGCACTTTGAACCCCCAATTGTTTCACTAAAGTTTAGAATGTAGAGCCGTGAAAATTAAAAAAATCATTTTTTCTTTCCCCAAAATGATCTTTTAGCCCGCAATTTTTTCCCCAAGAGTAACAGGAGAAATTGGACCCAAAAGTTGTTGTCCAATTTGTCCTGAGTAGGCTTATACCCCATATGTGGGGGGGAACCACCGTTTGGGTGCATGGCAGAGCTCGGAAGGGAAGGAGCGCCATTTGGAATGCAGACTTAGATGGATTGGACTGCAGGCGTCACATTGCATTTTCAGAGTCCCTGATGTACCTAAACAGTAGAAACCCCCCACAATTGACCCCATATTGGAAACTAGACCCCCAAGAAACTTATCTAGATGTGTTGTGAGAACTTTGAACGCCCAAGTGTTTCAATACAGTTTATAACACAGAGCCGTGAAAATAAAAAATCTTTTTTTTCCACAAAAATTATTTTTAGCCCCCAATTTTGTATTTTCTCAAGGGTAACAGGAGAAATTGGACCCCAAAATTTGTTGTCCAATTTGTTTTGAATACACTGATACTCCATATGTTGGGATAAACCCCTGTTTGGGCGCAAGGGAGAGCTCGGAAGGGAAGCAGCACTGTTTTAGTTTTTCAACGCAGAATTGGCTGGAATTGAGATCGGATGCCATGTCGCGTTTGGAGAGCCCCTGATGTGCCTAAACAGTGGAAACCCCCCAATTCTAACTGAAACCCTAACCCAAACACACCCCTAACCCTAATCCCAACCATAAATGTAATCCAAACCCTAACTTTAGTCCCAACCCTAAACCTAACCCCAACCCTAACCCTAACTTTAGCCCCAACACTAACCCTAACCCCAACCCTAACCCCAACCCCAAGCCTAACCCTAACTTTAGCCCCAACCCTAACCCCAACCCTAACCCTAACCCCAACCCTAACCCCAAACCTAACTTTAGCCCCAACCCTAACCCCAACCCTAACCCCAACCCCAACCCTAACTTTAGCCCCAACCCTAACCCTAACCTTAACCCTAATGGGAAAATGGAAATAAATACATATTTTTCCCTAACTAAGGAGTGATGAAGGGGGGTTTGATTTACTTTTATAGCATTTTTTTGGTGGATTTTTATGATTGGCAGCCGTCACACACTAAAAGCCGCTTTTTATTGCAAAAAATAGTTTTTGCATCACCACATTTTGAGAGCTATAATTTATCCATATTTTGGCCCACAGAGTCATGTGAGGTCTTGTTTTTTACGGGACGAGTTGACGTTTTTATTGGTATCATTTTTGGGCACATGACATTTTTTGATCGCTTTTTATTCCGATTTTTGTGAGGTAGAATGAACAAAAACCAGCAATTCCTGAATTTCTTTTAGCTTTTAGATGGGGCGTTCATACCGTTCCACATGTGGTAAAAATGATAAAGCATCTTTATTCTTCAGGTCAGTCCGATTACAGCGATACCTCATTTATATCATTTTTTATGTTTTGGCGCTTTTACACAATAAAAACTTTTATATAGAAAATAATTGTTTTTGCATCACTTTATTCTGACAGCTATAACTTTTTTATTTTTCCGCTGATGATGCTGTATGGCAGCTTTTTTTGCAGGACAAGATGACATTTTCAGCGGTACCATGTTTATTTATATCTGTCTTTTTGATTGCGTGTTAGCTAGTGCTGATTGTGGGCATTGCTGCGGGGTGTCAGCTATCATATACAGCTGACACCAGCACGCGATCGCCGCGGCACTCAGTGTGAGGCCGCACGATCGTGCCGCCGTACTAGTTATGCGGTTTGCGGGAACTCACTCAGTTCCTGCAGAGCAGTACTAATACGGCGCATGTCAGGAAGGGGTTCAAATGTGACTTGACAGTCCAATGTAAACAGTGGTTGTCAATGTCCCGACGTGGACTGCTCTGCTATGATTTTTGGAATGGTGAGTGCTGAAGTTTTCCTTCTGTTGGAACTATATTATAAGTAAGAATATCTTTGCTGGATGTTTGTCTGCTGATCACCCCTTTATATAAGTGAACCTGGATAACACAAGAAATAGAAAAAGTGTCAGTTCCGCTCAACATTCCTTTGTTAGACATTAATATCCAAGGAGACCTCCAGGGTAGACAGTCTGTGGACTGATTGAGATGCATGGAGTATGCACTGGTCTGGTTTCCATGTCAAATAGCAGTCAATGTTACAGGGTATATACACTAGATTCCTTGATAGGGCGTTGATCCAGGGAACTAGTCTGATTGCCGTATGTGGAGTCGGGAAGGAATTTTTTTCCCCAATGTGGAGCTTACTCTTTGCCACATGGTTTTTTTTTGCCTTCCTCTGGATCAACATGTTAGGGCATGTTAGGTTAGGCTATGGGTTGAACTAGATGGACATATAGTCTTCCTTCAACCTTAATAACTATGTAACTATGTAACTATGTAATGGTCCAAAAGGGGATGTTCTCCAACACCTAAGAGAAGTAGTTAACACACAGCATTTAATCATATATGTAAAAAAATTGTGAGAAAGTGCACATATTTTAAAAAAAAACATATTGCTTAGGCATTTCGAGTAGAAAAATACATTTTCTACCCAAAATGAATAAGCATTGTCTTAGTTTTTTTTTTTGCTATGTGCACATACTCCCATTTTTTATTCTATATGACTGAAGGCTAAGTTTTAACTACTTCCCTTTGGTGCCAGAGAACATCCCCTTTAGACCATTGGGAACCTAGATAAGACACTGAGTGTTGAGAGGGCTACTGCTGTCTTTTTATATGATCTACTAGTAACATTATATTTTCCTATACGCAGCATGGACTGAATATAAAATTAGGTTAATGTTATGGAACCCCCCTTCCCCACAAACAGTCATAATGTAGAGCCACATCAAAGAGGATCTCTACCTGTGTCAATTAAACAAAAATCCAATTAATTATCATTGGGGCACTGTTCAACAATAGAGGAGCTGTCCAAGCCACACAACCCCCCTAAGAGGTATAATAAACATATTTTTGGATAATTGCTCAAGCTGTATTGCAATCTCAAAAATATAAGGATCAGAATATCTCTCTAATAGTTTTAAAGTCATAACCTTGACTTCTCCACTACAGTGGTCAAAACAGCCAAAAAATCCCAAACCACACCACGTGCGTGGTGGGATGGTGGGGAACCTGAGGCATAAAACTTACTAAAAGAGATGCACAAGAAAAGAGGTCTGCTTTTCATTTCAGAACAGTAGTACGTATGTCTTTGGTATTGCAGCTCGTTACAATATAAATTAATGGGGCATAGCTGCAATACCAAACACAAGTTATGGACAAGAGCGGCACTTTTTTTTTTAAAAGAACAGTCTATTTTCTCAAAGTAGCCCTCCAGGACAGGGACAATTTGTTTTATGTGATGTGGCTTATAGGAGTAATATTACATGTTTTCTGCATTTTTTCTCCCTGTGCAGCTGATCAGTTATTGAACGCCCTTGGTCTCAGATTGCTCATAATCGGGGACCCCAAAATGCCAAATAAGCAGCAGAGGGGTGCAAAAGTGGAGCACCAGGTAATATACTCCATATACCCAATCATATCAAAAATGTTATCCCTGAATGCTTTAAGGCAATACATTTCTTTTAAAGGTAATCAATTACCAGGTTTTTGCTACCTAGTATGAGAGCAGCATGATGTAGGGGCATGACCTTGATTCCAGCAATGTATCAGTAACTGGGTTGCTGGCTGATGTTTGGTTAAAATAACTGTTTTATCTGCTGAAGATCTAGCAGTTCTCTTAATACTGAGCTCTGAAGGACATTATCGAACATAGGCACAAAGCTGCCAATCAGTGGTAGGAGCATGGTTGGACTACCTGACAGAAGGGTTGGACTACCTGACAGAAGGTTTACTAGTCCTCTAGTGATCACATCCTCCTGATAAAATGGTGATTATATAAAAACTACAGTAAGTAGCCCAATAAGTGAAACATCGCCGGAATCTCTGTCACTGCCCCTATCTTTTGCTGCTCTCAGATTAGGTAGTAAAAACCTGGTAAAAAATCCTTTTCCCTTTAAGTATTGTAAATGATGTATATCAATTTGTATAAACTAATCTGGCGCCTCATCAGTAATCTTTGGCCATCAAACCGAAGCCCTGTGAACCAACCGCCTCCTATCCGATGGCATCCCTGGCTCCTTTTTTGATTAACCATTCTGGTTCAACATCATCGTTGTCACATCACGCACATCTGACCTTGCGCTAAGCTGGGTAATCAAAAGAGGAGCAAGGGATACTAACAGGTAGGAGGTGGTTTGCTTGGCTCCCAACTGGTGAGCACATTACTGAACTAACCACGGGACCAGGTCCTGTAAATTAGTTTGCATCATCCTCAGTAAGTAGTATAGTTTAGTATTACAACAATAAATACAATTTCCAAAGATCTTAATGTTAATTTTGGGGGAAGGAATATAGTTGGTATCATTATTAGCAAATTATCAAGGAATTCATCTAACCTTCTGCCATCCCTTTCAGCAATAAGATTACAACATCCTCAATGGATTCTGCTCGTTGTGGCCATACAACATTACATTTTAATACAAAAATGAAATAGTTACTATGCTCTGCAAATGGCTTTAACTGCAAATGCAAAACATACTGCCTAAATTGAATTAGACCTTAGCAATCTGTGCAGTGTACAACCAGAAGTTTCACAGCAATCTCAATTGAAAAGTCAGCTGTCATCTTTCAAACTAGTGCCCCTGCAGCTAAGCTGCCAAAGGATGGAACATGTCTATTTTTCATAATAGCTCTTGGATGTTAATGATGTATATCGGCTGGAATTGTTTTCCATTGTAATAATTCTAAATTGTCTTTTCATAAAAAGATAATATATGACTAAAAGGGAAAAAATATACAGCACATTAATTTTGTGAGATATATACCCGACTCAATTTCCTCCATGTTTGCAGATTGGGGTTTGTCAGTTCTGCTACATCACTTTTCATAGATTTTTTAGAATGCCTCTTATGTCTTATTTTACAGTTTATCTTCTACTCCACCAACTGTTAAAACAACACATTGGGGCTGTAGCTGATTCCAAAAACTTTTTCTACAAAGAAGCCGAGTGAATAATTTTTGTGATATTCATTAAATTTTTGTAAATAAGAGTTCCATTCTGTTCTTATAACACACGAGCAATCAAGCACATGCTAGTTCCGCTACAAGTTTGCTCTGTCCTTCTTGTATCTCTTTCCTCTCCTCCAAATAATTGTTATGTAGGATCTTGCAAACAACTCACAGGTGACATCTTCTTTGATAGTAGTCATTCATTTTTCTCTTTTCTTCTACATCCAGACTATGAAGATCGCCTCCAGCCTCAACTCATCTCTGCAAAACTTGCTGTCCAGACATCTTTGCCGCCTTTCTTCTGCAGTATCCTCTCTAAACGAACTTACAAAGTATAGTGTCACAAACAATAATAGTCCGAAAGAAGATAATGCAACTCCGAGTTGCTGAAAAAAATTTGCACCTTTTCAAAGCAATTTACTAAAAAAATTCTGTTGAAATTGCTTTGATGAATCAAGACCTTAGACTAGACAGCCTTAAAATGGCCAAAATGTATCAAAGTGACTGCAGTTCGATAAATGTGGTGCAGACTGTCAAGACTAACATCTTTTGTTAGTTGGTTTACTGTTGCCAGAAATATGCACGAAAATGTTGGTGATTTGTTTTAGAGCAATGTGTCACATTTAGTTTACTCCCGCCCTTCTATGACACAGCCTTTTACTGATTAGGTCATACCCCTTCATAGAAAAGTCATTGAGTGTGTCTAAAACACATAAATATGGAGTAAATAATGAAAGACAGTTTAGTTTAAATGGTTCTTCTCAAGTTGTGTCTTGAGCAGATCACAGCTCTGCAGTCTCCCCACTTCCTTGTTGCTGGGGATGGGCACCCCTTAATTTAGTTAATATCTATTATTTCTCTGAAGTGTACACTGTTATCACTATATTTACATAAAGAGATATAAGGGCCTTTGAGCAAGCACTTGGTTGGGGAAAGTGAGGATTATAATTAGGAGAACTGCTCTCAAAACTGCAAGTGGAAAAGGCCATGGTGGTTGGCAATTTTTAGAATTGATAACAGTAGCTCCAGAACTGAGAAGAAGTAGGGAGGGGAGCAGCTAACTGCTCTATACAAATGTAAGGGCTAGAAAGAGAGGTGGATGGCATCTCAAGAGTAAACTCCTTCGCCAGGAATTTAAGTACTGCGCACACTCAGCCGGACTCTGTTGGTCTATTTTCTTGTCATCAAGCTTTACACTATGTGTCACATCTTCAGATACTTACCTGTCCAGCCGCATGCTCCCGACAATGTCCCTCGTTGCTTTCCGCCTGGATTCTCGAGCTCACGGCGCTTTGGCGGCTCGTGCATGCGCAGATGCGCTTCTTCCACCGCTAGGGTTTCTGGGAGATCATGATCCGGTGGCTCCGCCCCAACCATGGTGGCGCCCACTGGGTATTTCAGTCCGGCGTCTACTCTGGTAAGATGCCTGTGTATCTATTGCGGTCATGTTAGCATTCTTGCTGGCACTTTCCCTCGTTCTCAGGCTCCCTGTCACTGTTTTCTCTGCTTAGACTCAGCCGTGCCTTTTCTGTGTTTCAGTCATTCATGTCCTGTGTCTCAGCCTTGCTTGTCCTGTGTCTAGACTTATCTGTCAGTTCTGCCCATACCTGCCAGTCATTACTATTTTCATTTTCACTTTTTTGCAGCATTGTGCCACTGTTGTCTCTGGCCCTCCTAGTTCCACCTGTCTTCCATATTCCTCTGTTTCCAGTTGTTCTCCGTTTCCTATCCACACCATCTATACACTGGTTTCTTCTCTTCCTTGACCTGCCATTAGTCACCCCTTTGGCTCTGGCAGTTGTGGTTTCATCCCCCTTGGGCCTGTTCCAAACACTCCCTGTATAAGGGGTGGATCTATCTATACACAGGCCATGGATCCCACTGGAGCCTCGGTCGCCCAGAAGGAACTTGTTTTTTTGCGGGAGAATCAGACCCATATGATGTCCTTTATGAAATCCATGGACTCTCGTCTCTCCGCTCTTCAGACCTCTGATCCTGGGAACGCCGCCCAGCTGGCCGGTCTGCAACAGGAACTGACTCAGCAGTGAGACACCCAGGCTCATATCCTAAGTTACATGGCATCTGTCGACAGCCGGTTACTTTCTTTGCAGTCTGCCGCATCTGCTCCTGCCCCAGTCTCGGCCCCTCTCCCTCCTCCTCGTCTGGCCAAACCACCTCAGTTTAATGGAGGTCCCAAATTGTGCCGGGGGGTTTCTTAATCAATGCCGTCTCCATTTTGAACTCTTGCCTTTGCAATTCCCTGACGCCGGCCCTGCTTGTGATGAATAATGGCTCCTTCGGTCATTATTCTTATGCAATCACAGAAACAGTATTCTGCTATAGCATTATTTTAGCTTCCATCTTCCATATTTGTTATTGACTTTTCTGCCCAAGTGCAAATGTTTTCCTCAGGCTAAGTTCCATTTCTTGCTAAACATTCCATCTGTGTGGAGCTGGATGAACAGCACCAGGCATGTTCCAGCTACAGTACCTTATTGCATTTTTCCAGTATTCAATTACTCATGCAAACATCAAGTACCTTAGTTTTGCCATTTTCTCTTTCTCATGATATGGTGGAATTGTCAATGAAATTATCTTTGCAGCTTGCATCAAGCAAATACACCAATATTGTTTTAACCTTTAGGATCTTAGTAAGTTTTCTTTGCCCTTTGTTACATACCTAATTGCGAAAAATGGCGCTTCCAGCAATTGTTGTTATAGAAAATATTATATTGATCATTATCCACATGAAAGTGATCATCCAGTTGGAGAGAAATACACTTGTTGCAACATATCATAATCAAACGTAAAATGGTTACACCAATCTCTTGCATTTTGCTTCTTTGCAATTAGATACTAGCTGGTGGCATGACAGCAGAGGTAGCGATATTTGTCAGTGTTGAAATTACTTTTGACAACAGCTTTCCTATATTCAAAACATTGAAAAGTAATAGCCTAAATTACGGACTGCTGGTAGATAAATATGATGCCATTCAGTTAGAACTCACTCAGATATCAGTTTTTCACATACCGGTACATGTTCTATTCGTGTTTTCCCAGATGTACAGTCTATGGGGCTGTTCTCCTGTTCGCATTTTAGCTGACCAAGTGCATCAAAACATGGAGACTTTTACAGCATAGCCATAGCAACTTTATTGATTCAGTGTGTTTCCTGCTAGCTAGTTGTTATGTCCCCATTTATGTGCTCTCTGATCCGGTCTGCCCTGTCTACTCCTGTTCCAGTTATTCCTGCTTGACCCACATGTAGCGGAGGATAGGGTGGTAGCCATGGTTGAGGGACATATTATCTTCTTCTTCACCCCCGACGGCTACAGAAATAGAGAACTATGCAAATCCCTGGGTGTGTGTGGGAGGCTATGTTTCTGTGACAGTCATTTTCACACTCACATCTAATCCTCCATCTGCGGCGCAGATTCTTTCGGTTTCCAGAATGAGATAGCCAAACCATCTTGAAAATGCAAAGTATTTTCTACTTATAAACATGGGCAAATTCAGTGAATGACGTGATATACATTTTCAATCTGCTTCTTAAATGACAACGGCACCTTTTTAATGGTGATGGACCCAGTGAGATTCCTGGGTTGTCTCGCATGCACTGCTATTTTGAGGTCTAGCCAAAATTTTCAATGATTTTCAGATCAGGGAACTGTGAGGGCCATTGTAAAACCTCCAGCTTGCACTCTCGGAGTTAGTCTATTGTGGATTTTGACCTGTGTTTAGGATCATCATTATCCATTTGTAGAAAACATCGTCTTCTCAGCTTCAGCTTTTTTACAGATAGTGTTATGTTTGCATAAAGAACTTGTTGAAATTTTATTGAATCAATTCTGCCATCTGCCTGTGAAATGATCCCATTGGCTGCAACACAAACCCAAAGAATGATTGATCCACTTCCCTGCTTAATTAATGGTTGGCGAGATGCTCATCTCTTGAAATTCTGTGCCCTTTTTTCTTTACACATACCTTTCTATTATTGTGGCCAAAGAGTTCTATTTCAACCTCCTCATTCCACAGGACTTGTTTACAAAATGCATCAGGCTTGTTGGACGATCTTTTGCATACTTCTGTCACTGAATTTTATGGTGAGGATGCAGAAGACGTTTTCTTCTGATGACTCTTCCATGAAGGCTACATTTGTGCTTGTGTCTCTCAACAGTAGAACAATCTATCACAACTCCAGAGTTTGCAAAATCTTTCTGAAGGACTATTGCAGTCAAGCACAGATTCTGGTTTGTCTCTCTATCAATGCTACGAGCGTCTCTCACTGAAATTTTGCTTAGTCTTCCAGACTTTATCTTGATCTTAACTGAAAACATTTTGCTATCTACGTATGGCCTTCTCTTGCTTTGTGTGCCTCCACCATTTTCATTTTTAAAGTGCTAGGCAGCTGCTTAGAAGCACCCATGTCTGCAGTTTTTTGGCACAAGGTTAGAGGAAGCTGTGTTTTTATAAAGCTGGGAAGTTTGCATCACCTGGCCTTTCCTAACAATGATAGTGAACAAACCAACAAGCCATAACCCTAACAGTCTAATTAGGATGCCCAAACCTTTACATGCCTCGGTATGAGAGATCTGGAGCAGTTTGTAAAAGAAGAGTGGTCCAAAATTCTAGCTGAGAGGTGTAAGAAGCTTGTTGATGGTTATAGGAAGTGATTGCAATCAGTTATTCCAACCAAAAATTAAGCTGAGTGTGCCAACAATTTTGTTCGGCCCATTTTTCAGGTTTTGTGTAAAATTATGTTTAAATTGCTTTGTTTTCTCAGTTTTTTGTGTTATTCCAATGCACACAAAAGAAATAAACGTGTGTATATAGCAAAAAATGTTCAATTGTAATAATTTTCTGGGAGAAATATTTCATTTTTCAGAACAACTTCAAGGGTGCCAACACTTTCGGTCATGACTGCATTTTAATTTAGTTTTAATCTAACAATCAGTTTACACAAATTTTTGATCCAGAGTGGAGGAAGTACTTCTCCTAAACAGTTTCTCATTTCTGCGGAACATTACAGAATGTTTTCTTTATTCCTCAATAACCATGTAGATGTTTGAAAGGGATAAACAAATTCTATGCCTATTTTAAAGTTTTTTTTCCACAAAGTCTTTGCAGGAGTGCACCGCTCCCCAGATTCCCTGTTTCCTGCTTGCTGGAGGGGATGGTGTGCTCCTGCTTGATTGACGGTTTATAGCAGTGATATTATTGCACTGCTGGCCCAGTCTGTGCACTCGCGATGCTGCTATTTGAGGCAGCTTTGCCTCTACAGCATAGACAGTAGACTACTAACGTAACAGTATTAAAACTGTCTGGGATCTGGAACTAGGAGTGCGCTCCAGAGATCCCAGCCAGCTTCTGAACAGTGCTTGCGATAAGCACTGAGAAAGATCATCCACTGCTGCTAAGCTGTAGTGATGGCTGACTCCCTGAGCAATGAGCCATCAAAATAAAATAAAAACTCTGTTCTTGATACATTTAACAAGTAAATTGCAAAGCTGCTATTATTTTACTAGCACTTTCTATTTTTACAGATCTGAAAAGATGGGAAAATGCCTTTAATCATAGGATCAATTTAGTATCTCAATCTCATATCAATAAATGTTAAAGGGATTTCAACATAGAGCCAACTATACACCAAAGAAGGACTGATCACCACATTCAAAGAGCTGAAAATAATTCCAAACTTTATAAATCACTTGAAGGTACGCCATAACATTTTTTACCATGGTATTTCATGTCTTATAGACTATCTTAAAAATATCCCTTTTCTTCATATAAGTAGAGATGAGCAAATGACGTAAGATTCAAATTCCAAACAAAGCAAGATTTCCAGCTCCAGGACGTAAATATAAAAATATTGTATCTTTATTCCATAATTTAAAATAGCAAAGGCTGACAAAATTCAAATTCGCCTGTTCATGTAGATTTTACCGAGAAGATCAATTAGCAAATAATTTATTCTCCGCAAATTTAATGTCCCTTAAATGTCTTCAGAACCCAAAGCAAAATAAAAGTAGGATGTAACAAATACTTATACTCACCTCTCTGGCTGCTCCCTGCCAGCTGTCAGGTCCTGTACACCTCCGTCACATCTCTGACTTAGTGCTCATTCTAGATTGTGGCTTCCAGACACGAGTAGGCCACCGAGCATGCACAGTGACCTCTAGGTCCTGCTCAAAGCCTAGAATAAACACATGGCTGAAAATGAGGTGCAATGGAGGACAGGACAGAGGGAAAGGAGCAATGGGGGCGACCAAAAAGGTAAGAGACTGACTAATTATTAAAAAAAATTCCTCATCGATCATCTTTCTCACCGCCCTCTATTGTCTTTGCTTCCATTGCATTGCATTTTGGGTCAATATTAACCCTAGCCAGAGCATCGAGCACTCCACGAATCAGCCTTTCTCGGTTTTAATCACACCAGGATCTACCTACCCATATAAATGTAGGCTTCTGCCTAGGAGCAAAGAGAATCGGCTTATTACGACTACCGGGTACACATGAATTAGCCAACTTATGCGATAAGTATTCTAATTTTTTCCTATTTTCTAGAGCAGTAATGCAATTCAAATTTCATGTTTCAAGCTATAGTGCTACAGAGCGCTACTTTATTTGTTAGTTGTATATACAGATGGCTACTCTTAGTAAGCACCTGTACACACATGTTTTCTGTTTGGAAGTGACGGTCAGTCTTTTCTTATTTGTTCACTCTAGGTACGTCAGAGCAAACAGAGCGAATTACAAAAATCTGTGTTCTCCAGAATGTGGATTTTTTGAAAATGTAAGTAGATATCAGTTCCACTCAAATAAAATTTCCCTTCCGTACATATAAGACAAGACTTTTGAACTGTACTCAATGGAAGGCAACAAGGGACGAGCAACTCAATTTGTAGGTTCCTTGTCGCCGCCGGACACTAGCTCTGCGAATTGCTTCCTGTCTCAAGGAATCCCTGACACCTGTTGTGATTAATAGGCCTGGCACACACCGTATCACACCACAATGATGATGTCCCACTGGGCATACAAGTCAGAAAAAGCGCCAATGATTTTGGCAGGTGTGAGGTGGTTCTTAGGGCTCCTGTCCAGTGGCCACCAGGGTCATTAGAATCAATTTGCTTATCTCTAGTGATACTAAAACCCAAAAGTGCAGAAAGAATCATTCAATCAATGTCAACATTCTGATGGTAATAAACTGCAGAGTACAAGGTACAGAAATCCTAAATGAATGTCAATCTTTCTGCAGTTTTTCAGGATATGTGGTAAACGTTGTGTATCATGATGGAAGATATTTTTAAAAATGTTCATGTTGGTATGTTTTAAGACATCTATTCCATGGAGCAAGGTCTGACAGTGAAGGTCTTTGGCAAGTTTCCTTCTCTTGTCATTAAACAGTTGAGATAGTTTGTATAAAGTAGACACACGCCATTGCTCCAGCGCCATGTCCTGCCATCAAGGTTGCCATATAACACTCTTCCTGGAGTTTAAAGGGTTGTACTCATTCAATTTCCTTCTTGACTTCAGCTCATTATTACTTCAATTTTCTTGCAAACAGACTACAGATTGAAGTTTCCACATAAAAAGCAATGTTTTTAGACAGCTCCATCTGGGTCCCGGGGAGTTTAAGATGGTCTGCTTCACCAAAACGTAAATGCTATACATCTACAATATTGCTGTAACGGGATTGTTTATCTGCAATGAGTAACAATTAAAGCACACAGAATAAAAATATAAAATTATGCTGGAAGACGGTAATGCAATCCAAAGTCATAGACATGAAATCAGCATTTTGTATATTCATGTCCTATATGAAAAGATAAAGAATACAAAAAAAAGATGTGAAGTAACCAACTTACTGTGCACAGCCCAGATGGTTGCATAAAATAAATTGCTTTCTCCTTGGTGGGAGCTCTGGCAATTTGGCTAAGGGAAGCTGCATATCCTACTGAGATCTTTGAACAGCTGTTGATATTGCTTTTGCATCTAAACTTCAGCAAACAACAAGATGTTAAGACAGAAAACAAGGAATATTGTCCCGTCTTCCTTTAAGATTTCCGTACCTGTTAAAATCATGACTAGATAGTTCAGATTGACATAGCACACCTAATGTCACACCGCTATCATATTAAGATGGCATTAGGAAAACTGATGCTGGCTTAGAAATAAGACTCATACTAGAAAGGCGGAAATGGTACCTATTACTTCAGCATATGATTGTCACAATGCATATTAAGATGCAGCTGTTTCTATCAGCAGGAATGATGATCAAAGGAGTGGGGGATGATTTGGGCAAAACTAAATTACTGAAATAAAAAATAAAAAAAATCATTGAAATTCAACATGTAAACTAGAGGTAAAGCAGAGACAGAGTGAGATGGGCTCCGGGTTATTTAAAAAATTGTGGGCTCTTTGCCAACCATTGTAGCCATGATAGACTTGAAGGTGATCAAATTTACATAAAGAGCACAAATCATTTGCATTTCTTTTTATCTTTTTTGCACATTCCTCACTTAAAGAAGCACTCCTCCTCCCATCAAAGTTTATATCCTCTTAATACATTGCAGTCATCATATTATACAGCACTGTGTACTTACAATTGCTCATTTTTCCTTTCTACCCAACTTCTCTTTTCCAATAGTTTTATGACATCACGTGATTAAAAATTAATTAGCAGTATTTTTCTAAGATCTATGTAGAAACAGGACGTCTCTTTACCCTGCACAAGTCATAATTAGAACTACAATTGTATACCACTGTAAAGTCCCTGACAGCCAAGCTCCACCCCATCTAAAAGTGCTAACCCAAGTACTCCACTTTTCCCCTTTGCCAGGGACTTTGCAATGTCTAGTGACTTGGCTTCTAGTGACTCAGGAGTCTTGCCAGCTACCTGTCCCCAGATCTTCTGGATTCTTTCTCTATATCCACCTGCTTTTTTCAGGATTTCTTCCTGGTGGTGTGCGGCTTCCTTTATTGCTTAACTTCCCGTTACTTCAGAGTGTAATCTACTACATGCCTGAGGTTTCCAGCAATGCACTACTTGCCTGCAGATTCCTGACGTCCTCCTCCTGCATGCAGTTTCCTGCACCCCATCTGCCTGCCTGTGATTTGGGTTTTCTGATGTTCTCTGCCTGCCTGCGGTTTCTTCCACTCCACCTGTCTGCCTGCAGTTTCCTGACGTCTTTGCCTGCTTTTGGTCTTCTGCACGCTGCCAGCTTGCCTGCGATTTCCTGCATTTAACCTGTCTACCTATGGTTCCCAGTCTCTTTACTCACCAACCAGCTGCACCAACACCCGGCATCCATGTGCCCACCTACAACTTTGCCTTAGATGATCTACCTCACCCAGTGAGCCTTTTGAACTTCTCATAAGAGAACTATTAGATCTTTTTTGGGAGCACAACCCTTATTCTCTAATGGCCACTTTGTTTATCCTGAAAACAGTTTCTTGAGAAACCCAGATACATTTATTTGAGTAGTTTTCATTAAGTAAGAAAGGCTTTTACAATATCAGTTCTTATTTTTATTACTTTCTTGAAAGCACTCAAAAAAAGATCAAAGCCACTAAGCGTACCTTGTGTCCTAGCCTTTCTAAATCTAAAATGTATTTACTGGAACGGCATCTAATTTTGCATCTTTAAAAGGACATCCGTATACTTTTAATGAGTAAGTTCACTACTGATAAACCATAAAGAGTCTAAAGAAAGTTGTGGACAAAAGATTTATAGCAGAAAATTCTATAAAGACAAAAAAATTCAGGAAATAATTTTTCTTATGATCATAATCAGGATTTTCTGTAGAAGACTGAAAAGCATGTTCCTATTTAAACAGTTTAATATGTGTTAATTTACTAATAGATTATTTTATCATTTTTTCTTTTGGGCCAAGGGGAAAACTGACGTAAAATAATAAAATGCACAATACTTATCTGCTAGGTCTGATTCCTTTCCTGCTGTCCTGGGCTATCAATGTGACAAATTGGCTGCAGTGGTCATTTTAGTTATTGCGGATGTTTTCATTGCATCAAAGACTTGAGTTGCATTGATTATATGGTTGAATACCTGGTACACTGGTCATTGATTGGCTGCAGCAGTTCACCAGGTAGTGAGAAACATCACCACTGCAGTGCCCATCTTTGATGAAGGAAAATGGGCCTATGCAGAAGTTTGGGCACCTCAGGAGATTTTTGTGCTCAGATAACTTTGACCAAGGTTTCAGAATTTAATTAGCCTGTTAGGGCTATGGCTTGTTCACTATCATCATTAGGAAAGACTAGTTGATGCAAATTTCCAAGCATTATAAAAATCTAGCCTCCTCTAACCTTGTGCCAAAAAAAACACAGCCATAGGTTCTTCTAAGCAGCTGTCTACCACTCTGGTAATGAAAATGGTGGAGGTCCACAAAGCAGGAGAAGGCTATAAGAAAATAGCAAAGCATTTTAAGTTGCCCTTTCCTCAGTTTAAAATGTAATTAAGAAAGAGCAGATAACTGGAACAGTGGAGATCAAGAACAAGCAAAATTCCAGTGAGAGCTGCAGACTCTGGAGTTCTACTCTTGTTCTACTGTTCAGAGACACCTACGCAAATATGGCCTCCATGGAAGAGTAATCAGAAGAAAACCTCTTCTGCATCATCACAATGTAAGTCAGCATCAGAAATATTCAAAAGAACATCTAAACAAGCCTGATGCATTTTGGAAACAAGTCCTGTGGACTGATGAGGTTAAAATAGAACTCAAAGGTGTTTGTGGAGGAAAAAAGGCAAAGATCTGAGTGTGTGGACTGAGTGTGTGGACTTGTGTTGCTTGCATGATATCGTTGTATTTGGCTGGCCAGGATTAGATGTTACATATAGGTTTGAGCGACTTTTCCTTTTTTGAGGTCGAGTCGGGTTTCGCGAAACCCGACTTTCTCAAAAGTCGAGTCGAGTGAAATCGGCCGATTATCTTGAAAAGTCGGGGTCGGGGGATCGGCTGAAACACGAAACCCAATGCAAGTCAATGGGAAATCTCCATATATTTATATTTATTTCAGCGCGATATAGCAGAAAAGCCGGTGATTCAATTGCCGGCTTTTCATTTCTCCTTCCTAAACCCGACATGATATGACACATGGTTTACATACAGTAAACCATGTCATATTCCCATTTGTTTGCATATTCCACACTACTAATGTTAGTAGTGTGTATGTGCAAAATTTGGGCGCTGTAGCTATTAAATTTAAGGGTTAAATCGAGTAAAAAATTGGCATGGGCTCCCGCGCAATTTTCTCCGCCAGAGTGGTAAAGCCAGTGACTGAGGGCAGATATTAATAGCCTGGAGAGGGTCCACGGTTATTGGCCCCCCCCTGGCTAAAAACATCTGCCCCCAGCCACCCCAGAAAAGGCACATCTGGAAGATGCGCCTATTCTGGCACTTGGCCACTCTCTTCCCACTCCCGTGTAGCGGTGGGATATGGGGTAATGAAGGGTTAATGTCACCTTGTTATTGTAAGGTGACATTAAGCCAGATTAATAATGGAGAGGCGTCAATTATGACACCTATCCATTATTAATCCAATAGCATGAAATGGTTAAAAACACACACACACAATATTGCAAAGTATTTTAATGAAATAAACACACAGGTTGTTGTATTGTTTTATTCCACTCTCAATCCACCTGAAGACCCTCAACCTGTAACAAATTAAAAATAATAAACCAACAATATCTCATACCTTCCGTCGATATGTCCCACGATGTAAATCCATCTGAAGGGGTTAAAATATTTTACAGGCAGGAGCTCTGCTATAATGCTGCTGTGCTCGTGCCTGTAAAACCCCAGCGAATGAATGGAAAGTAGGTCAATGACCTGTAGTTACCTTCATTCGCAGTGATGCGCCCTCTGCTGGATGTCCTCATATGAACTCGAGCCTGGGAACTTTTCTGAATATTTTCCCACGCTCGAGGTCATATGAGGACATCCAACAGAGGGCACATCACCGCGAATGAAGGTAACTTCAGGCCATTGACCTACTTTCCATTCATTCGCTGGGGTTTTACAGCCACGAGCACAGCTGCATTAGCAGAGCTCCTGGGTGTAAAATTATTTAACCCCTTCAGATGGATTTACAGCGTGGGACGTGACAGATCATCGGAAGGTATGGGATATTGTTGTTTTTTTATTTTTCCTTTGTTACAGAGCGAGGGTCTTCAGGTGGATTAAGAGTCTAATAAAATATTACAACAACCTGTGTCTTTATTTCATTAAAAGACTTTGTAATAATGTGTGTGCGTTTTTTTAACCATTTCATACAATTGGATTAATAATGGATAGGTGTCATAATTGATGCCTCTCCATTATTAATCTGGCTTAATGTCACCTTACAATAGCAAGGTGACATTAAACCTTCATTACCCCATATCCCACCGCTACACGGGAATGGGAAGAGAGTGGCCAAGTGCCAGAATAGGCGCATCTTCCAGAAAGCTTTCCAAACAGCTCAAATTAGGGGCAGATACCTGTTGTGAATTCTGTTGTCGAACTCCCTCCTGTAGTCGTGAATGGTACTTCAGCGAGTTCTGTCTATGGGCTCCCTCTGGTGGCTATGAGTGAAGCTGCTGCTTCTGAGGTTCCTTACACAGGTGAAGTGGTTTATCCTTTGGTTGGCTTCTCTATTTAACTCCACTCAGATCGTTACTCCATTCCAGCTGTCAATGTTTTAGCATTGGTTCAGTTCGCTCCTGGATCTGCCTGGTGACCTGTGTTCTCCTGCAGAAGCTAAGTTCCTTATTGTTATTTTTGCTCATTGTTTCTTTGTCCAGCTGGTTATCCTGATTTTGTCTTGCTAGCTGGAAGCTCTGGGATGCAGAGTGGCCCCCCCCGCACCGTGAGTCAGTGCGGAGGTCTTTTTTGCACACTCTGCGTGGTCTTTTGTAGGTTTTTGTGCTGACCGCAAAGATTCCTTTCCTATCCTCTGTCTATTTAGTAAGTCTGGCCTCCCTTTGCTGAAACCTATTTCATTTCTGCGTTTGTGACTTTCATCTTTTCTCACAGTCATTATATGTGGGGGGCTGCCTATTCCTTTGGGGAATTTCTCTGAGGCAAGGTAGGCTTTTGTTTTCTATCTCTAGGGCTAGCTAGCTCTGAGGCTGTGACGAGGCACCTAGGGAGCGTCAGGAGTGCTCCACGGCTAATTTTAGTGTGTGTGATAGGATTAGGGCTTGCGGTCAGCAGAGCTCCCACATCCCGGAGCTCGTCCTGTATGAGTTTAACTATCAGGTCGGGTGTTCCTAACCACCAGGTCATAACAGTACAGCTGGCCCAAAGTATTAATGCATCTCAATAGAGGGATAAGAGGACTTCTGAGACCATTTTTTTTTCTTTGCACTGTGTTTTGTCTTTCTTTTCCCCTAGACCTTTGGGTGGTTCAGGACACAGGTGTAGAGATGGACATTCAGGGTCTATCCTCTTGTGTGGATCATCTCACTGCAAGGGTACAAAACATTCAAGATTTTGTGGTTCAGAATCCTATGTTAGAGCCTAGAATTCCTATTCCTGATTTATTTTCTGGGGATAGATCTAGATTCTTGAATTTCAAAAATAATTGTAAACTGTTTCTAGCTTTGAAACCCCGCTCCTCTGGTGACCCCGTTCAACAAGTAAAAATCATAATTTCTTTGTTGCGTGGTGACCCTCAAGACTGGGCATTTTCCCTTGCGCCAGGAGATCCTGCATTGCGAGATGTAGATGCGTTTTTTCTGGCGCTTGGATTGCTTTATGATGAACCAAATTCAGTGGATCAGGCAGAGAAAATCTTGCTGGCTTTGTGTCAGGGTCAAGATGAAGCGGAGGTGTACTGTCAGAAGTTTAGAAAGTGGTCTGTGCTTACTCAGTGGAATGAATGTGCCCTGGCGGCAATTTTCAGAAAGGGTCTTTCTGAAGCCCTTAAGGATGTCATGGTGGGATTTCCCACGCCTGCTGGTCTGAGTGAGTCTATGTCCTTGGCCATTCAGATCGATCGGCGCATGCGTGAGCGCAAAGCTGTGCACCATCTGGCGGTATTCTCTGAGCATAGGCCTGAGCCTATGCAATGTGATAGAACTTTGACTAGAGCTGAACGGCAAGAACACAGACGTCGGAATGGGCTGTGTTTTTACTGTGGTGAATCCACTCATGCTATCGCCGATTGTCCTAAGCGCACTAAGCGGTTCGCTAGGTCTGCCACCATTGGTACGGTACAGTCTAAATTTCTTTTGTCCGTTACTCTGATTTGCTCTCTGTCGTCCTATTCTGTAATGGCATTTGTGGATTCAGGCGCTGCCCTGAATTTGATGGACTTGGAGTTTGCCAGGCGCTGTGGTTTTTTCTTGGAGCCCTTGCAGTATCCTATTCCATTGAGAGGAATTGATGCTATGCCTTTGGCCAAGAATAAGCCTCAGTACTGGACTCAATTGACCATGTGCATGGCTCCTGCACATCAGGAGGATATTCGCTTTTTGGTGTTGCATAATCTGCATGATGTGGTCGTTTTGGGGTTGCCATGGCTACAGGTCCATAATCCAGTATTGGATTGGAAATCTATGTCTGTGTCCAGCTGGGGTTGTCAGGGGGTACATGGTGATGTTCCATTGCTGTCAATTTCGCCTTCCACTCCTTCTGAAGTCCCTTAGTTTTTATCAGATTACCGGGATGTATTTGAAGAGCCCAAATCTGGTGCCCTACCTCCTCATAGGGATTGCGACTGTGCTATTAATTTGATTCCTGGTAGTAAGTTTCCTAAGGGCCGTCTGTTTAATTTATCTGTGCCAGAGCACGCCGCTATGCGGAGTTATATAAAGGAATCCTTGGAGAAGGGTCATATTCGTCCGTCGTCGTCACCATTGGGAGCAGGTTTCTTTTTTGTGGCCAAGAAGGATGGTTCTTTGAGACCTTGTATTGATTACTGCCTTCTTAATAAAATCACAGTCAAATTTCAGTATCCTTTGCCGCTGCTGTCTGATTTATTTCCTCGGATTAAGGGGGCTAGTTGGTTCACCAAGATAGATCTTCGTGGTGCGTATAATCTTGTGCGAATTAAACAGGGTGATGAATGGAAAACGGCATTTAATACGCCCGAGGGCCATTTTGAGTACCTGGTTATGCCATTCGGGCTTTCTAATGCTCCATCTGTGTTTCAGTCCTTTATGCATGACATCTTCTGAGAGTACCTGGATAGATTCATGATTGTATATTTGGATGACATTTTGGTCTTTTCGGATGATTGGGAGTCTCATGTGAAGCGGGTCAGAATGGTGTTCCAGGTCCTTCGTGCGAATTCCTTGTTTGTGAAGGGGTCAAAGTGTCTCTTTGGAGTTCAGAAGGTTTCATTTTTGGGTTTTATTTTTTCCCCTTCTACTATCGAGATGGACCCTGTTAAAGTTCAGGCCATTTACGATTAGACTCAGCCGACATCTGTGAAGAGCTTGCAGAAATTCCTGGGCTTTGCTAATTTTTATCGTCGCTTCATCGCTAATTTTTCCAGTATTGCTAAACCGTTGACTGATTTGACCAAGAAAGGTGCTGATGTGGTCAATTGGTCCTCTGCGGCTGTAGAGGCTTTTCAGGAGTTGAAGCGTTGTTTTGCTTCTGCCCCTGTGTTGTGCCAGCCAGATGTTTCGCTCCCTTTTCAGGAGGAGGTTGATGCTTCTGAAATTGGAGCAGGGGCTGTTTTGTCGCAAAGAAGTTCTGATGGCTCGGTGATGAAACCCTGTGCCTTCTTTTCTAGAAAATTCTCGCCTGCTGAGCGCAATCATGATGTGGGCAATCGGGAGTTGTTGGCCATGAAGTGGGCATTCGAGGAGTGGCGACATTGGCTTGAAGGAGCTAAACATCGCGTGGTGGTCTTGATGGATCACAAGAATTTGACTTATCTCGAGTCTGCCAAACGGTTGAATCCTAGACAGGCTAGATGGTCGCTCTTTTTCTCCCGTTTTGATTTTGTGGTTTCATACCTTCCGGGATCTAAGAATGTGAAGGCTGATGCCCTGTCAAGGAGTTTTGTGCCTGACTCTCCGGGTGTTCCGGAGCCGGCGGGTATTCTTAAAGAAGGGGTAATTTTGTCTGCCATTTCCCCTGATTTGCGGCGTATGCTGCAAAAGTTTCAGGCTGATAGACCTGACCGTTGTCCTACGGAGAAACTGTTTGTCCCTGATAGATGGACTGGTAGAGTTATCTCGGAGATTCATTGTTCAGTATTGGCTGGTCATCCTGGAATCTTTGGTACCAGAGATTTGGTGGCTAGATCCTTTTGGTGGCCTTCTTTGTCACGGGATGTGCGTTCTTTTGTGCAGTCCTGTGGGATTTGTGCTCGGGCTAAGCCCTGCTGTTCTCGTGCCAGTGGGTTGCTTTTGCCCTTGCTGATTCCGAAGAGGCCCTGGACGCATATTTCCATGGATTTTATTTCTGATCTCCCTGTTTCTCAAAAGATGTCGGTCATTTGGGTGGTTTGTGATCGCTTCTCTAAGATGGTCCATTTGGTACCCTTGTCTAAACTGCCTTCCTCCTCTGATTTGGTGCCATTGTTTTTCCAGCATGTGGTTCGTTTGCATGGCATTCCGGAGAACATCGTCTCGGACAGAGGTTCTCAGTTTGTTTCGAGTTTTTGGCGGTCCTTTTGCGCTAAGATGGGCATTGATTTGTCTTTTTCTTCGGCTTTCCATCCTCAGACTAATGGCCAAACCGAACGAACTAATCAGACTTTGGAGACATATCTGAGATGCTTTGTTTCTGCTGATCAGGATGAATGGGTGTCCTTCTTGCCTTTGGCTGAGTTCGCCCTTAATAATCGGGCCAGCTCGGCTACTTTAGTTTCTCCTTTTTTCTGCAATTCTGGTTTCCATCCTCGTTTCTCTTCAGGGCAGGTTGAGCCTTCGGACTGTCCTGGTGTGGATGCGATGGTGGACAGGTTGCAGCAGATTTGGACTCATGTGGTGGACAATTTGAAATTGTCCTAGGAGAAGGCTCAACGTTTCGCTAACCGCCGACGTTGTGTTGGTCCCCGACTTCATGTTGGGGATTTGGTTTGGTTGTCATCTCGTCACGTTCCTATGAAGGTTTCCTCTCCTAAGTTTAAGCCTCGTTTCATTGGACCATATAAGATTTCTGAGGTTCTTAATCCTGTGTCATTTCGTTTGGACCTTCCAGCTTCTTTTTCCATCCATAATGTGTTCCATAGGTCGTTGTTGCGGAGATACGTGGCGCCTATGGTTCCCTCCGTTGATCCTACTGCCCCGGTGTTGGTCGAGGGGGAGTTGGAGTATGTGGTGGAGAAGATTTTGGATTCTCGTGTTTTGAGACGGAAACTCCAGTACCTGGTCAATTGGAAGGGTTATGGTCAAGAAGATAATTCCTGGGTTTTTGCCTCTGATGTTCATGCTGCCGATCTTGTTCGTGCCTTTCATTTGGCTCATCCTGATCGGCCTGGGGGCTCTGGTGAGGGTTCGGTGACCCCTCCTCAAGGGGGGGGTACTGTTGTGAATTCTGTTGTCGAACTCCCTCCTGTGGTCGTGAATGGTACTTCGGCGAGTTCTGTCTATGGGCTCCCTCTGGTGGCTATCGGTGAAGCTGCTGCTTCTGAGGTTCCTTACACAGGTGACGTGGTTTATCCTTTGGTTGGCTTCTCTATTTAACTCCACTCAGATCGTTACTCCATGCCAGCTGTCAATGTTTTAGCATTGGTTCAGTTCGCTCCTGGATCTGCCTGGTGACCTGTGTTCTCCTGCAGAAGCTAAGTTCCTTATTGTTATTTTTGCTCATTGTTTCTTTGTCCAGCTGGTTATCCTGATTTTGTCTTGCTAGCTGGAAGCTCTGGGATGCAGAGTGCCCCCCCCCGCACCGTGAGTCAGTGCGGAGGTCTTTTTTGCACACTCTGCGTGGTCTTTTGTAGGTTTTTGTGCTGACCGCAAAGATTCCTTTCCTATCCTCTGTCTATTTAGTAAGTCTGGCCTCCCTTTGCTGAAATCTATTTCATTTCTGCGTTTGTGACTTTCATCTTTTCTCACAGTCATTATATGTGGGGGGCTGCCTATTCCTTTGGGGAATTTCTCTGAGGCAAGGTAGGCTTTATTTTCTATCTCTAGGGCTAGCTAGCTCTGAGGCTGTGACGAGGCGCCTAGGGAGCATCATGAGCGCTCCACGGCTAATTTTAGTGTGTGTGATAGGATTAGGGCTTGCGGTCAGCAGAGCTCCCACATCCCAGAGCTCGTCCTGTATGAGTTTAACTATCAGGTCGGGTGCTCCTAACCACCAGGTCATAACAGATACCAGGAAAAGTGGCATCAATTGACCCAGAGTACAAATAGAACAATTGCGCAGCATGGATGCACCGGACAGAGCCTGGGACAGAACTTAGGCGAGCAATTCTAGCTAAAACATTGATCAGTAACAGGTGGATGAGTGACAGATATAGGCCTGGTTTGCCAAATTCAGGCAACACACATGAAGGAGACCAAATTTTGGCCCTCCTTAAGGTGTTGTCTTTGCATTTGATTTTGCCTCCCATTGAATTGAGTGGGGCTTGTGTATGTTCAATGAACCACTTGGCGAACATTGGGACATTCATCAAACTAAACCTTGAAAGGTTCTCTTACCTCTACCTGCCATGAGTCCTGTGTCATGTCAACAGTAAAGCATCCTGAAATTATTAATCTATGGGGTCTTTTTTCATCTAGAAGAGTAGGCTCACTCAAAATTTTGCCTATGAACACTGCAATGAATAAATAATGGTATCTAGACCTCCTCCAAACTATCCAAGAGGAATTTGGTGATTAACAATATTTTTTCCAGCATGATGAAGACTATATCACATTCCAAAAATGTGAATTAAGTAGTGATGAGCAAATATACTCGTTACTCGAGATTTCTCAAGCATGCTCGGGTGTCCTCTGAGTATTTTTTAGTGCTCAGAGATTTAGTTTTTATTGCCGCAGCTGAATGATTTACATCTGTTAGCCAGCATAAGTACATGTGGGGGTTGCCTGGTTGTTAGGGAATCCCCACATGTACTTATGCTGGCTAACAGATGTAAATCATTCAGCTGCGGCAATAAAAACTAAATCACAGAGCACTAAAAAATACTCAGAGAACCCCCGAGCATGCTCGAGAAATCTCGAGTAATGACTTAACGAGTATATTCGATCATCACTAGAATTAAGTTACTCGGTGGACAAAATATTGAAATGTTTAGCCCATGGCCCGGAAGCTTACCATATCTCAATCCCATTGCGAACTTGTGGACTTTTCTGAAAATGTAATGAAAGAAAAACACACAAATTGTGATTACTTCCAAGGGCTGATTAGACAAGAATTGTTTGTTAATCAGTCAGGATTTCATCCAGAAGCTGATATCCAGCATGCCAAAATTGATGTATTTATCAATCAAGTTTTGAAAACTTATGAAATGCTTCTCATTGTACTTTAGCAACCATAGAAATATGTGACTAAAAGATCTGAAAACACTGAAGTTGGAAAATTTGTGAAAGCCAAAATTTGTGTCAGTCTCAAAATTTTGGTCCATGACTGTATAGTTATCTTGCAGCCCTGGGGTTGTGGGATCAAATCTGACCAAGTATAGTATCAATATTAATCCTTTCACAACATAAGATATACTGGCATGTTCTATGTTGTGTACGGTTGTACGAAGCGAGCTCAGCCAGCACCTGCCACTGAGTTGTAATGTTTTCGAGTTTGCACTGGTATGCTCTGTATTCCCTAACTCCTGAAGCCAAAAGCCAACTGATTGGCTTCCTATGACATTTTTTCCAATGTATGTGCTTGATATGGAAAAAATTGTATTTTGAGTATCAATGGGGAAGGTTTGTGAGTAATTACAATCTCAGTACTGTACTCCACAGTGCATTGGTGCTATATAAACTACAGGAAGTAAATTAATTAAAATTAGAGATGATCTGATTAATCCACTGTGAATCAAAACTGAATAGTAAAAATGGTAATCAGCTCACCTTCCAGGGAGGACAGCTCAGTGTGAAAACTATAAAATGCAAGCAGAGAACAGAAGCCAATGCCATAAAGTAAAATAAATCAATTTTATTAACACAAAATTTAAAAAGGTACAAGACCTTATAAAAATGGAGATGCGATACAAATTAGACTGCCCAATCTCATAGCACACCCACAAGTAATAAATATAGTCATATGCAGTTTATCCCTCAATTCCAATTGACAATACAAATCCATATATGGCCTCTTTGCATCATGATGAATAAATATCAAAACTGTTGCAATCGTTTACGCATTAAACACTAATTCAATGCAAGTTTATTACCTCTATGGCACAAGTACATCTATACCTTTAGGCCATGTTCACACAGTGCGTTTTTTACTGCGGAACCGCAGCGATTTTGCCGCTGCGGGTCAGCAGCTGTTTTCCATGCAGGGTACAGTACGATGTAACCCTATGGAAAACAGGAACCGCTGTGCACATGATGCTGAAATTCACAAAAAAAAGCCGCGCTGAATAGCTGCGGTAAAAAAGAAGGACCATGTCACTTCTTTGTGCGGAATTGCAGCGGTTCTGCACCCATAGACCTCCATTGTGAGGTCAAACCCGCAGTAAAACCCGCAGATCAAAAATATATCTGCGGGTTTTATTGCGGTTATGGGTGGAGAAACTGCTGCAGCAGGAAGTGCGGGGAAGCGGGAGGAAGTTGGTGCGCGGAAGTGCGTGGGCGGAGTGTGGTCCTGGATCCCGAAGAGACATGGAGGCATACCGTCGCATGGGGATCGATGTCGGGCGTTTGATAGATTTGGTATGTAAGTGTGTGTGTGTGTGTGTGTGTGTCCCCATGCGACGATAGTGCCACCATTGTGCTAAGTCGCCGTATGGGACTACTACTCCCATCCGGTATTAGGATGGGAGAGTTGTCCCTGTGTCCGGCGACTTAGCACAGTTTTAAAGTTACACAAAACACATACACAATACACATACATGACACACAGTACATACAACATATAACACAGAGTATATACTCACCAACAGCACACTGGTAGGCGAAGCCCTCGATCCCCTAGAAAAAGCCCAAAATAAAAAATCAAATCCATACTCCCTGTCCGCAGAATCCATAAAACGAGTGTCCCACGCCGATCGGCTGCTCTCCAGCGATACACTGCCAGGAGCAAAGCTCCTAGCAGTGTATCGTGTACTGTTCCGGAGTTCAATGGCGCCGGCTTCTCGGTTAACGGCAGTACAGCTGGGTTGAACTTTCCCACACAGCACTGCCATTAAGCGAGAGTGCCGGGGTCAATGACCGCCGGTAAACTCGCTCGCGCATGCGCAGTGACACACCGACAGGAACTATGGCTCCTGTCAGTGTGTTGCTGCAGCCGTGGAGAGCAGACACATCTCTGGATGTGTCTGTTCTCCATGGAAGATCTTCGTGGGACCCTCGATGGATTTCTGCGGACAGGGCCAGGGAGTATGAATTTGTTTTTTTATTTTGCCTCATTTTCAGGTCGAGGGTCTTTAGGACGAATTGAGCGAACAATAAAATATGGTCAAAAAGTGGGTGTCTTTATTTCATTAAAATATTTTTTTTCTAGTGTTTGTGTTTTTTTTTAACCCTTTCATTGGCTTAATAATGGATAGGCGTCTTATTGACGCCTCTCCATTATTAACCGGGCTTAATGCCACCTTACAATAGCAAGGTGGCATTAACCCCTCATTACCCTATATCCCACCGCTACACGGGAGTGGGAAGAGAGGGGCTAAGTGCCGGAATTGGCGCATCTTTTTGATGCGCCTTTTCCGGGGCGGCTGCGGGCTTATATTTGTAGCCAGGGGGGGGGCAATATCCATGGCCCCTTTCTTAGGCTATGAATATAAGCCCACGGCTGTCTGCGTAGCCTTTCTTGCCTAAAAATATAGGGGGACCCCAAATTTTTTTTTTTCGGGGCCCTCTATATTTTAGTGCCAGAAAGGCTACGCAGACAGCTGTGGGCTTATATTCATGGCCTGGGAACAGCCAGGGGTATTTTAACCCCTTCCTGGGCCTCAAATATTGGCCCACGGCTGTCTGCCTAGCCTTTCTGGCCTAAAAATATAGGGGGACCCCAACACTTTTTTTTTTCGGGGCCCTCTATATTTTAGTGCCAGAAAGGCTATGCAGACAGCTGTGGGTTAATATTCATAGCCTGGGAACAGCCATGTGTATTTTAACCCCTTCCCAGGCCACAAATAATGGCCCATGGCTGTCTGCCTAGCCTTTCTGGCTTAAAAATATAGGGGGACCCTATGTATTTTTTTTTTTCGGGGGTCCCCATATATTATAGTAACCCTTTCATTGGCTTAATAATGGATAGGCGTCTTATTGACGCCTCTCCATTATTAACCGGGCTTAATGCCACCTTACAATAGCAAGGTGGCATTAACCCCTCATTACCCCATATCCCACCGCTACACGGGAGTGGGAAGAGAGGGGCTAAGTACCGGAATTGGCGCATCTTTTTGATGCGCCTCTTCCGGGGCGGCTGCGGGCTTATATTTGTAGCCGGGGGGGGGCAATATCCATGGCCCCTTTCCTAGGCTATGAATATAAGCCCACGGCTGTCTGCGTAGCCTTTCTGGCCTAAAAATATAGGGGGACCCCAACACTTTTTTTTTTCGGGGCCCCCTATATTTTAGTGCCAGAAAGGCTACGCAGACAGCTGTGGGCTTATATTCATGGCCTGGGAACAGCCAGGGGTATTTTAACCCCTTCCTGGGCCTCAAATATTGGCCCGCGGCTGTCTGCCTAGCCTTTCTGGCCTAAAAATATAGGGGGACCCTACGTATTTTTTTTTTCGGGGGTCCCCATATATTATAGTAACCCTTTCATTGGCTTAATAATGGATAGGCGTCTTATTGACGCCTCTACATTATTAACCGGGCTTAATGCCACCTTACAATAGCAACCCTAACATTAACCCTAGGATCCCTTTAGGGTTAGGGTTAGGATCCCTTTAGGGTTAGGGTTAGGGTTAGGATCCCTTTAGGGTTAGGGGTAGGATCCCTTTAGGGTTAGGATCCCTTTAGGGGTAGGGTTCCTGTTAGGGTTATGATCCCTACCCCTAACCCTACCCTAACTATTTCAGTTTATAGGGGGGTTTTTACTTAATTTTGATGATTGGCGCACGCGCCGCTCAGGATTGACGGCGCCAGAGCTAGTTGTAAAAAAACTGCACACGAATGTTTTTATTGATGTTTGTGTTTTTAGTTTGTGCTTGGGTTCATTTAGGGGTTACTTTAATATAATCCAACTTTTTAAAACCATTTCTGTCACATTACTTGGTCGTTCTATAGATTATGAAATGACACTATTGTATTCATTGTAGGTTCGTGATTATCCAGCCCTGTGGGACCCTTCGGATGAATCATATAAGGACAAATACTATAGGGAACTCGCATGGACCAAAATTGTTCGTGACATGTTCCCGGATTGGGACAAGTATCCTGGGGCAACACAACAGCAAATTGGTAATTATAATTACATTTATTTAGCAAACCTTGAGTTTATTAAAAATATAATTTTTTTAGATCTCTAAAAAATTGTTGTTTTTTTTTGGAACCTTTTTTTTGTAGATAAAGATGTGAGGCAACGGTGGCGCTCCATCAGGGACAGGTTTACCAAGTTTCTTAGTGACTGTGCAAAGAGTGGCTCGTTGCCGAGCAAAAAAACTTTTCCCTTCAGTGAAGAGCTCCAATTTATTGTCACCAGCCGGACATTGCGAAGGTAAGTTACAATCCACTCCACAAGATTATTTATATATAATATGTGTTGCTAAAAATTTTATTAATGATCTTTTTTTCCCCCCACAGGACGGAAGGAAACATGTCTGCAGCTGATGTGGAGGAGAGCGACACAGAGGATGGAGCAGGCAGTTCCTCTGGAGTGGGAGGGATCATCTCTCCATCCATTCCCACAGCTTCTGCTGAATCAACATCCACTTCAGCAGCTGCTGCATCCACATCTGCTTCAGCAGCTGCTGAAGCATCTGATTCCGCAGAAGCTGTGAGAGTGGAGAAGAGAGCTGTCTATCCGGTGGCAGCAGAGGAAAAAAAAAAAAAAGAACAATGAGGACCAAACGGTGCAAATTGCCTCCGACACCCTGGATTTTATAAAAAAATCTTCTAGCGACGACCATTGTGACTCGTTTGCATTAACTGTCGCAAGAAAGACCCGCTCCCTGCCACCGGATAGACAGTCTCTTTTTATGTCTATGGTCCAGATGTCCCTCACTGCTCTGGACGACCCTGCTCCTATTTTGCCCTATAATGAGGTTCTGATGGGGGTGTTGGGACTGTTCAGGCCCCGACACAGAACACCGGACACACCTGCAACAAGACCACAGTATTTGGGCAACAGCCAAGGAAGTTACACAGACAGAGGAAGTGCTCAGCAGCTGGGAGCAACATCTCAAACTGAGGGAACAAATTTCCTGTATTCTCCTGAGTACACCTTTCTCCATTAAAGGGAAAATGGGCTACAGCTCCAGTTGCACAGAAAATCACAAGAAAAACGAAGTACATCATATCTGATAATTGGTAAACTTATCAGTTTATTTAAAATATTAAAAATGAACAAAACCTAATACAACAGAAAAACCGTATTGATATTCGAATAATAGGGAACAGGTGCACCACAACATCCACTATCACATAACAGGAGGGGAGAAGGACATGAGTTGTCAAAGGAGTAAAAAATATGAGTACTGGCACTGGAGGTCTCAATAGAGATGTACAGGGACACATAACTCCTTTGACAACTCATGTCCTTCTCCCCTCCTGTTATGTGATAGTGGATGTTGTGGTGCACCCGTTCCCTAATATTCGAATATCTCAGTATTAAAATGGTTTTTCTGTTATATTTTGTTCATTTTTAATATTTTAAAGAAACTGACAATTTTAAGGATTAGCCGAGATAATGTACTTCTTTTTTCTTGTGGTTTTCTTGTGTTTTTTCTATGAGTATGGTGTCCGGACCTGAGCTTTTGTTTCTAGCTCCAGTTGCACGTTGGCTTTGAAAGGGGCTGTTTAATTATTTTTTTTCAAATTGAAAAATCATTTATAAAATTTACAACAATTTTGTGTTCTTTACAATAAATTTTTTTTTCAAAAAAGATTCTCTTGTTTTTAGACAATGGGGACAAGGCCTCTGTGTCAAACGCTGTCCTGGGTTTATGGGCTATCGATTAGTGGTTTGGGGGTTGATGTGTTAACTATTGTATATCTCATACTGCAGTTCATTTATGAAAACACCCCCCATTTTTTCACATACAAACAAACAAAAGAAATTAAGGCCAAAAAATTTTTTTATTTAAATTACAACCCTTTTTTTTTTTTTTTTTTTTTTTTTTGGGTAACATGAAAAAAAAAATTTTTTATACACAATTTTGTGTTGATTGTTGTCGTTTCACATTCTTCGGGATCTTTTCACAACAGTTAGCAGCGATGTCAACAACTTTTTGGGGAGGGTCAGTGTAGATGCATCCTTCTCTGCTGTTCAGGCTGCTCAACACCAGCACAGGAGTATTGCCAGTGCACGGCACCTTCAGGACTCATAAAGTAGTCAGTGAAGGATTCTCTCACACGCACACCAGAGTTGGACGGCCAGCCCAGACCCCCGTTGACCACTGGATTAAATACTGGCTGCTGGTACTCCACATCTACGTCAGTGTTGTACTCACGAGCATAGTTGTGGAGTACACAGCAAGCCTTTATCACAGCATCAATGGTGTCTGTGTCCAACTGAATGGCAGTGTGAAAGATCCTCCACTGACTAGTCATGATCCCAAAGGTGCATTCCACATATCTGCGTGCACGACTCAGCCAATAATTAAAAATCCTCCGTCGGGCATCCAGTCCCCTTCGTGGGTATGGGCGCAGCAGGGTTGTCGTTAAGGGAAAGGCCTCATCCAATACCATCACAAAGGGCACTGGATGTGTGGAACCCGGGAAAGGTCTTGGGGCTGGGAGCGTGCCGCCATCTCGAAGAATTTGCATCCCAATCTGTGACGTTCGCAACACCCGAGAATCCCCAGTACTATCATAGGCACCAACATCAATGGCAACAAATTTGTAATGGGCATCAGCCACCGCCATCAGGACCACTGAAAAATACTTCTTATAATTAAAGAAGCGTGATCCTGATCGTGGGGGTTGCTGAACCCTAACATGTTTACCATCGACTGCACCTATGCAGTTTGGGAAATTGGCCACAGACTGAAAGCCTGCTGCAACCTGCAGCCAAGTCTCCTCGGTTGGGAAGGCATCACTATAGGCTGCAACTTCTGCCAGATGACGGTACATGTACACCTCACAATGTTAGAGATGGTAGATTTACCAACTCTAAATTGGAGGTGCAGGGATGTATAGCTCTCTCCTGTGGCCAAAAATCTGCAAAGAAACAAAAAAGAAAATTTGAAGTGTCACACAAAAATGTAATTAAAACATGTCACAAGTTAAGGCCACTATAATATGCGTCCAGCACCATTCATGTATTATGTTAAGCATTCAATAATGATGGCATTAACACCCAGCACAACACAAAGGGTGTAAAAAAACCTTAAAAAAAGGCCTGATGGGACTTGTGCACACACGCATGCGAGATATGACCGAGTGTTGCATGGTAATCCCCGGACCTGCTGCATGCACTCCGTTGTGGAGCGTGCGGCTCCATGTATTGGTATGTGGGTGCACACTCCGCTCCAGAGTGCAGGCGGCAGGGCCGGGGATTACCATGCAACACTCGGCCGTATCTCACGTGTGTGTGTGTATGTGTGCTCCCCGTCCAACAAGAGGGGTGGGTAGGATTAATCACACATACTGGACACAGAGACGTGTAAAATAGAGACCTAACGACATTCCCACAAAAAAATTGTTACTTACCGCAAGGTGATGAGCAGCCTTTCCTCTGCAGAGATGGACTTCCTCATCACTGTGTCTTGCAGTGTCAAATGGGGTGCCAGGATGGTGAGCAGTCTGTCGAATGCCAGAATCGGTAGCCGACAAAAAGATATAAATTTGTCCGGATATCTGAAAATTGAAAAAGAAACACAAAAAAGGGTTACTTCACAAGTATTGTTAGCAAAAAAAGGTAAATTTGTCGTTCAATATATTTCTACTTACCTCCTCAAATCATTGTAAAGCACATAAAAGTGCCCCTTCTCTGTTCGCTCTGCTACAAGAGGGTGCACCAACATTCGTTTCTGTGCACGCCTTCTCTGCCGCCGCTGCCTCTAAAATAAAAAAATATATATATATACATTTTGTAAAACACAACGTTGAGAAAAAAATATCAAACTTGCCTGGAAAGCAATGCGGAAAATTTATGGGTATGTGTCCACGTTCAGGATGGCCATCGTTATCGTCGGAGCGCCAAAGCCGCTATGTGCAAAGCCCCACCCCCTTCTGGGACGCAATGATGCCAGATGTGTTCATTGTACAAATCTGGCATCATCGCACCCCACGCATAGGGCCCTGTTTTATTCCTTGCGGAACCGCAGCTTCTCAGCAAGGAACACGGACATGCTGTGATCATAAAAGACGCGCAGCATGTCCGGAGTCGCAGGGCTGACGGATGACACACAGTGGACACGTGATTTCATGAAATCCCCTCCACTATGCTGTAACATCTGGACGCTGCATGTTTGGCGCTGCGGCCCCACGCATCGCCAAACACACAGCGTTTCCAGAACGTGGACATGTACCCATAACCCAATATATAAAACAAACAGACATCTGCTTACCTGACGTGCATGTCGATTCAGGATTAGAAGCATCAACCCCAGGATCGCAATCCGGTGTGGCGTGCGGAGCTGGATCCGCGGGCTGTCATCTGGCCTACGCTCAGCACTCTGCAGAGCGCTGTCATTAAAAACACGTCCACTCATTTTGGTGTGTTAAGTTCCAAAATGGAGGATGGAAGAAGAAAAGGGTTGGACAAGGAAATTACATCATTTATTTTTTTTTTTTTCCCCACTGCAGTAAGCTTTATTTGTGTCAAACACAGACAATCTGCAGAGAAAACTGCATAAAAAAACGCACTAAAAACCGCATCAAAAAACGCACCAAAAAACGCACCAAACACGCAGCAAAAAACGCATCTGCGTTTTCTGCCAAGAGCTGCGGTTTTTAGTGCAGAAAAAACAGCAGGGAAATCAGGAACGTGTGAACATGGAGTTAGACATTATTTTGATATCTATTCACGATGCTAAGGATTTTTTTATAGCCCCAATACACCAACTTTATACAAGTCTCAGCCCTAGAATAATTCAGTGAATATTATGCAAAGAGGCCATATATGGATTTGTATTGTCAATTGGAATTGAGGGATAAACTGCATATGACTATATTTATTGGGTGTGCTATGAGATTGGGCAGTCTAATTTGTATTGCATCTTGTCTTGTACCTTTTTAAATTTTGTGTTAATTAAATTGATTTATTTTACTTTGTGGCATTGGCTTCTGTTCTCTGCTTGGATTTTGTACTGTTTTGAGAAGCGCCTGTGATTAAGCCTGTCAATTGTAGGTTTATCAGTGTGAAAACTACTTGCAAGAGCATTGCACGGCGAATAAGCCTCCTTACCTTGACAAGCCAGAGCTGGTATGTCACTTTCCATAAGGAGAACCGTTACCCCTTAGACCCCAGTCCAGAGCCTCTCACCTAGCCAAATCAGTTCTCATTCTTCCCACTGACGAGGGCCAACAGCCCGAAACACTGTGTCTGTGAATTGAGATACTGATTTGGCTTTTATCCTAAGTCATATTGCACGACTCGTTAAAGGGATGATTGTGACTTGTAGGATCGCTACTTCCAACAGGTGGCGCTATAGAGTTCAAGTCCTCTTTTTCTCTGAAGAGGCAATTTGCATATTGTATTCACATAAGAACCCTGGTAGACCTTATTTGGTCGGGCTGTGTTTCAGAGAGTGTAGGAACACACTAGGCTGGTGTCCAGGTCAGAAATTGGAGAAGGGTCCATGAGGACTGAGCTCTAGAACCAAGGAGAAAATGTTACAACATAACTTTTACTATAAAATTAAAAATATGGTGAGAAAAATTTAAAAAAATAAGTATCCATAAGTTTACGCGTTTCTGGTTTGCAACCCTTATTCATAGCTGATATAGAAAGATATGATGTGAAGGTTAGGTTTCAACATTTTCTCATTGGTGCTGGAGCCCAGTCCTCATGGACCCTTCTCCCACTAGTTTTGAAGAACATTTAGGTGCATTACTAGGGAGAGAGGAAGGGCAGACAGCAGAAGAGTGTAATTAATTAATGTATTAACAGAACACTCATTTCCTATCCTTCCTTTATCCTTCCTACAGTACAAAAATTTGAAATTTCTATTTCCGCTCAAAGGCAATTGGACTACTTAAGATTTGGCCCAAAAAATATGGAGCAAATCAAGTTTTTGTGAAAAATTTGATGAACTTCGCGCATTTGAATTTCAAAAGATTCAATCATTTCTAATTAAAATCATACACAGACTTTATGGTCTAAAGCAGCATTTATAGGTTTGTTCGAGAAACACCATATTTACAGTTAATAATATGACACCAAATTACCATTTTTTCACATTTTGTAGAAATGAAATGTACCCATAGTACCCATACAGGAGCAGAGTAAAACCTTTCCATCATTTTACATTAATGTGAGATAATGTAACATTTATCCTTAAATACAGATTATTTGGAAAAATAAAGGAGCTGCTAAACCTGTCCATGATGATTTGCGACGTGTGCGTTATTAGTCCTCGATGCAAGATGTTACCTTGAGGCCAGACGGCACGCAGAATCTCATAGACGTCATTATTTGCTTCTCTCCAAAAGGATATAAATGAAACCAGAACTCACTGCCGTCAAGAGACCTGGAAGTTGTAGATATTGACGTCCCATATATTTCATCACCAGCAGAGAGCACTAAGGCATTATTTTTTAATGGCCACATTACGCGCCTGGTAAAGAGGAGGATTATGCAAAACCAATACGTTAGACGGTGCTTATTTTAAATGACGGAGTTCAAGCAAACAACGTCTGCACCTGTAGCTGGAGTAATGAACGTAATCTCCAAATAGCAGTATCTGAATTGGAAATGAATATTTAGAAAGCAATGCAACATTAAATGCCTTTCCAGAGGTTGTGTGTTTCTTCTACGTGTATTTAGTGCACTTCGCAATGGCAGAAATACATCACATCTGTTACAGGTAACACTTCCATTGTGTGCTTGGAAGCCTCTCAGCAAACACACATTACATCTGTCTGAGGCTGAACACTGCTTGTTTCACGGCATTTGAAATATTAGTGTGTATTTTACATTCATTCAGCTGTTATTTCTGAATGTTGGTTTAATCCAAGAGCGATGCCCATGCAGGATGCCACATATTACAGATGTCATCAGCTAAACGCATATTACCTACTCTGAGCATAGCTCAAGGTGCGTGTGCGAAATTGCAGATGGAAAGTTACGGCGGAAAATGTGTTATGAATTAGAGCAATAAAAGAGCATAAGGATTAGAGTCCTGCAAATAATAAAAAACGCACACAGTCTGCATAATGGATGCAACACACACAAAAAGCTAAATGTAAATTTGGGGTTTGCAGACCAGAATTTGGTTATTCTACTATAAAAAAACGGAGTCTGTTCGGGCGGCTTTAGTCATCATTGCGTTGTGTACTTTTATTCGTTAGATAAGAGATAAAGCTTCTGTTTTGCATTCTTCCAATTAAAGCTTCTCCATGGATAAAGGAATTAATGACCACTCTAACGACACTAAGTGTAAATCTGGTTCCAACCCCTTCATCAATTTGAATGTTTGAAAATAAAAACACTTACACTCGCCTCTGGTGCGAGCGCCATTCCAGCCGTGTCGACACTCGCGCTCCTGATGCTCACGATTGTTGTGATGTTAGCCCTGCGCCTGATCAGCGGTAGCATCACTGTCCCTGCCTTCTTATGTAATCAAGACGAAGTGATATCTGCGGCTGAAGCTGATTGTTTATTCCTACAAAGGCAGGGACAGTTAGCCGGGGCTGGTTGGGCACAGTGCTCTCGTGTCATAACAACCACACATGAGCCCTGGGAAGGCGCGTGCTGACACCACCTTAAAGGGAGCCTGTCAGCAGGATTGTGCAAAGTAACCTACACACAGTGTCAGGTCGGCGCCATTATAGTGAATAAAATTACACCTTGGTTGATGATATCCGTCTCGTGGTTGCTGTGTAATCTTTATTTTCAGTTTTGTGTTAATGAGATTCTCGTGCTCTAAGGCAGGGTCGGTGTATATAGTACTCTGATTATATATACAGAATGCAGACTACTGACAGGTCACTGCTCCCTCACTGACCTGCCCCCTAGTTTACATAATGAATACCTAATATACTGAAGAAAGAGACAAAAAACGCTTCTGCTGGCAGGTGCCGGCCGTGGCACCTACTCTGCAGCATAATCACATGGTTAGTGTCACAATAATACATTTTCTTGATGTTATCCAGCTAGGGAAAGAAGAAAAAAAAACTATTTGAAAATGCCGCCGCGTCTGCACAGTAGCATCATAGGTGTCTAGCTATGATCCGATAGCTGCTACTGTAAATGCATCTTACTGGAGAAGAAAAAAAATTCCTCCTCCAAGATGGCACCGCCCACGCCTGCACAGTAGCAGCTCTCGGATCACAGCTAGACACCTGTGCTGGTGCAGTAGCAGCTCTCGGATCACAGCTAGACGCCCGCACCTGCACAGTAGCAGCACTCGGATCACAGCTAGACACCCACGCCTGGGCAGGAACAGCTCTCGGATCACAGCTAGATGCCCGTGCCTGCGCAGTAGCAGCTCTCAGATCACAGCTAGACACCCGCGCCTGCGCAGTAGCACTCGGATCACAGCTAGACGCCGGCGCAGTAGCAGCACTCGGATCACAGCTAGACACCCGCACCTGCGCAGTAGCAGCACTCGGATCACAGCTAGATGCCCACGCCTGCGCAGTAGCAGCACTCGGATCACAGCTAGACACCCGCACCTGCGCAGTAGCAGCACTCAGATCACAGCTAGACACCCACGCCTGCGCAGTAGCAGTTCTCGGATCACAGCTAGACACCCGCACCTGCGCAGTAGCAGCACTCGGATCACAGCTAGACGCCCGCGCCTGCACAGTAGCAGCTCTCAGATCACAGCAATAGACACCTTGGGGACTCTTCTAGTACATTCATGGTGCTGGTGGTAGTACCTAACACCCAGCGCCATGAAAGCATGGTGCGGTTATTGCATGACCGCAGGAGCTGACTAAACACCATCATTAGTGAATGTCTGCTGTAGCATGGATTTTACCCCTTAGTTACCACAGTCAACAGCAACTGCAACATCTGAAGTCAGAAGGGAATGGGTCTCTTTCTGTTACACTACCATAGCCACACATCACAATTGTGGGGCACCAAAGAGTTTCCATGGCAGCTTGGGTACTAATGGAACCCCCTATAGCTGCCATTTTTGTATTCCATCAGGCCTTGTAAAGGGCAGATCCCTGGCATAGTCGGCACTATATCAGCATTCCAGCAACTGCATGCTTAACAAAAAATGCAAATAAAAGGTTAACTTATATAGATTTAATGTGTTTTGTATGATACATGGTGAACGCTGCAAAAAGAGCCTTGAAAACAATGACAGCAATGCTGCTGTTGTTGACCAAGGAGCAGCATATACTGCACCCCAAAATGTATTCTAATCTATTTAATGTACCTCAAAAAAGTGAAATGTAAAAATGCAAAACAAAAAACAAAAAAAAACAGGCAAATTCCTTTAGGTAAAGGCATGTCATACACATATGTTTGTCAATTCTAAAGCATTCATTTCCAATAAAAAATAGTCAAAATTAACCCACAATGTTATTACAGTGCGCTTCGCTGACATTTACCGATGCTCGGACTATTGTTGTGAACAGCCTGAACTTTGAAAATAAACAATTCACTACATACAGAAAGCGAGTGCAGTGTAATCCAGTTTCTGGGGCAATAAAGGAAGCACAGTGTATTGTTGTAATCTTTGCTCGTGCTAAGTAGTAATTCTCTATCAATCTGCCTCATTCAACAACTAGTCAATTTCAGAACAATAAATATGAAGTTTGGGCATGGAACAGATGGCCAGAAAGTGTCCAGTAGTGTCTCTGTGTGGTGTCTCTAAATCAATCTATCTGCAAATATTGTAATTTCAAAATTTGCTTTATTTCTCCACATTTATTATGTCTGCAAATTATTTTTTTTAATTGAATGTGACTTAAAGTGAATCTGTTCCCAGGTTTTTGCTATGTAATCCGAGGCAGCATGAGGTAGCAGCTAAGACACAGATTTCAGTGATGTGTCACTTATTAGGCTGTGTGCTGTTGTTTCCAAACAATGAATGTTTTATCACCAGGATATTATCACTGTCCGGACTACAGCTCGTGGGAGCCCAGTGGTCTGACTCCGCCCCCTCTTCTGATAAGCAGCTCACTGTCAATAGACAATGCACACAGAAAGCCTGGTGTAGGTGAGGGCAGCTTTGTGAGCTCTGCTGCATGCTACTGTACTTCTAAAAACTATGATTGTGTCACAACTGTTGCACCAAGTAAGCTAATTGATACATCACTGGAATCAGGGTCTCTTTTCCAACATCATGGTGCACGCAGATGAGGTAGTAAAAACCTGCTGACAGATTCACTTTAACAAAAACACTTAAAGATGAATGTGGCTCACAAGATACCAAAGATCGGGGACCTCTTGTAAAAGCTAATGATCTTTAATCATTTGCTTCAGATGCCATAGTACTTATTGAAACCCATACATTACACTTATAATCCATTGTAAATCAAGTTTCACACTCTGGATAAAACAAAACATGAATTAAGAAATATAAAATCAAACAATTCCCCTATACAATTGGTAAGCAGACATCCAGCACAAAGACAAAATTGCAAAATATTTTAAACAATATGGTTTCTAAGTTTATCAATTTTTTATCTCCACTTTAATGAAAATTTTCATTATTCCACTGTCTAAAGAAGCACTCCGCTTCCGATCAACATTTTTCTCCTCTTAATATATTGCAGTAATCACATGATATGGTACTGTTTACTTACAATTGCTCATTTTGCCTTTCTACCAAACTAATTCTTCTCTTTCGAAGTCACTGAAAAAGTCCCTTGCAGGGGGAGGAGGATGGAGCAGCTGGATCAAGAGTTGAAGAGGGGAATGATAAATGCAGGGACAAGAGACTTCCTGTTTCTACATAGAGCAGAGAAAGAGAACAATTAGCTGGGTAGAAAGGCAAAATGAGCAATTGTAAGTGCACAGTGCTATATAATATGTGACTGCAATATATTAAGAGGATAAAAATGTTGATGGGAAGAGGAGTGCTTCTTTAAATAAGAAGAGGACAGTGCGACTTTAAATGTGTGACTGAAATTGTAAGAATGCAGTTTTGCTCAGATACTTAACCTATGAAAGACAAAGATGCATAGAATTTTTTAAAAGTTAAAGGAGTTATTGCAACTCGTACAAATAGAGTCCAACATCTTGATCCCTCATGATACTAATAAATGTGTAATTGTGCTAATCATTTTGATTTTTTTTAATGTTTCTCTTCTGAGTTCTGAAGTCTCTCCACTGATGCCATTTTCTTCCAGTATAGATCAGCTTTTAAGTAGAATTATTATCTAACAAATGTAACAAAACAAAAAGTTATTAAAGAAATAATTGTTGTGGGAAAACCTGTTTAAATATAAATGTAATTTATAATATAATACTGATAGGTCTTGTGCACTCAGTACATACAGGTAAAAGAATATTAGTTTTAGATCGCAAAATCAATACAGCAGAAATGTCAGTGATGAAAATCAGTTCAGAAAAAAACAACAGTTACAAAGTCTATGATTAAGGAGGAAAATTAAAAGTTAATCATAAGTTACTATACGGTCGTCTGGACATTCCAACCTTTAAACATTGCATTACATGAAATGCATTGGGAATATTTAACCCCTTAAGCCCCGAGGGTGGTTTGCACGTTAATGACCGGGCCAATTTTTACAATTCTGACCACTGTCCCTTTATGAGGTTATAACTCTGGAACGCTTCAACGGATCTTGGCGATTCTGACATTGTTTTCTCATGACATATTGTACTTCATTTTAGTGGTAACATTTATTCGATATAACTTGCGTTTATTTGTGAAAAAAATGGAAATTTGGCGAAAAATTAGAAAATTTCGCAATTTTCCAACTTTAAATTTTTATGCCCTTAAATCACAGATATATGTCACGCAAAATACTTAATAAGTAACATTTCCCACATGTCTACTTTACATCAGCACAATTTTGGAACCAAAATTTTTTTTTGTTAGGGAGTTATAAGGGTTAAAAGTTGACCAGCAATTTCTCATTTTTACAACACCATTTTTTTTTAGGGACCACATCTCATTTGATGTCATTTTGAGGGGTCTATATGATAGAAAATACCCAAGTGTGACACCATTCTAAACAATGCACCCCTCAAGGTGCTCAAAACCACATTAAAGAAGTTTATTAACCCTTCAGGGGTTTCACAGGAATTTTTGGAATGTTTAAATAAAAATGAATATTTAACTTTTTTTCACACAAAATTTATTTCAGCTCCAATTTGTTTTATTTTACCAAGGGTAACAGGATAAAATGGATGCCAAACATTGTTGTACAATCTGTACTGAGTATGCTGATACCCCATATGTGGGGGTAAACCACTGTTTGGGCGCATGGTAGAGCTCGGAAGGAAAGGAGCGCCATTTGACTTTTCAATGCAAAATTGACAGGAATTGAGATGGGACGCCATGTTGCGTTTGGAGAGCCCCTCATGTGCCTAAACATTGAAACCCCCCACAAGTGACACCATTTTGGAAAGTAGACCCCTTAAGGAACTTATCTAGATGTGTGGTGACCACTTTGACCCACCAATTGCTTCACAGAAGTTTATAATGCAGAGCCGTAAAAATAAAAAAATCATATTTTTTCACAAAAATGATATTTTCGCCCCCAATTTTTTATTTTCCCAAGAGTAAGAGAAGAAATTGGACCTCAAAAATTGTTGGCCAATTTGTCCTGAGTACGCTGATACCCCATATATGGGTGTAAACCATTGTTTGGGCGTATGGCAGAGCTCGGAAGGGAAGGAGCGCCATTTTACTTTTCAATGCAAAATTGACTGGAATTGAGATGGGATGCCATGTTGCGTTTGGAGAGCCCCTGATGTGCCTAAACACTGAAATCCCCACAAGTGACACCATTTTGGAAAGTAGACCCCTTAAGGAACTTATCTAGAGGTGTGGTGAGCACTTTGACCCAACAAGTGCTTCACAGAAGTTTATAATGCAGAGCCGTAAAAATAAAAAATCATATTTTTTCACAAAAATGATCTTTTCGCCACCAATTTTTTATTTTCCCAAGGGTAAGAGAAGAAATTAGACCACAAAAGTTGTTGTGCAATTTGTCCTGAGTACGCTGATACCCCATATGTGGGGGTAAACCACTGTTTGGGCGTATGGCAGAGCTCGGAAGGGAAGGAGCGCCATTTGACTTTTCAATGCAAAATTGACTGGAATTAAGATGGGACGCCATGTTGGTTTGGAGAGCCCCTGATGTGCCTAAACATTAAAACCCCCCACAAGTGACACCATTTTGGAAACTAGACCCCCTAAGGAACTTATCTAGATGTGTTTTGAGAGCTTTGAACCCCCAAGTGTTTCACTACAGTTTATAACGCAGAGCCGTTAAAATAATTTTTTTTTCCCAAAAATTATTTTTTAGCCCCCAGTTTTGTATTTTCACAAGGGTAACAGAATAAATTGGACCCCAAAAGTTGTTGTCCAATTTGTCCTGAGTACGCTGATACCCAATATGTGGGGGGGAACCACTGTTTGGGCGCATGGCAGAGCTCAGAAGGGAAGGAGCGCCATTTGGAATGCAGACTTAGATGGATTGGTCTGCAGGAGTCACGTTGCATTTGAAGAGCCCCTGATGTACCCAAACAGTATAAACCCCCCACAAGTGACCCCATATTAGAAACTAGACCTCCCAAGGAACTTATCTAGATGTGTTGTGAGAACTTTGAACCTCTAAGTGTTTCACTACAGTTTATAACGCAGATCCGTGAAAATAAAAATTCTTTTTTTTTTCACAAAAATGATTTTTTAGCCCCCAGCTTTGTATTTTTACAAGGGTAACAGAATAAATTGGACCCAAAAAGTTGTTGTCCAATTTGTCCTGAGTACGCTGATACCCCATATGTGGGGGGGAACCACTGTTTGGGCGCATGGCAGAGCTCGGAAGGGAAGGAGCGCCATTTGGAATGCAGACTTAGATGGATTGGTCTGCAGGCGTCATGTTGCATTTGCAGAGCCCCTGATGTACCCAAACAGTACAAACCCCCCACAAGTGACCTCATATTGGAAACTAGACCTCCCACGGAACTTATCTAGATGTGTTGTGAAAACTTTGAACCCCCAAGTGTTTCACTACAGTTTACAACGCAGAGCCGTGAAAATTAAAAATCCTTTTTTTTCCCACAAAAATGATTTTTAGCCCCCCAAATTTTTATTTTCCCAAGGATAACAAGAGAACTTGGACCCAAAAAGTTGTTGTCCAATTTGTCTCGAGTACGATGATACCCCATATGTTGGGGTAAACCCCTGTTTGGGCGGACGGGAGAGCTCGGAAGTGAAGGAGCACTGTTTTACTTTTTCAATGCAGAATTGGCTGGAATTGAGATTGGACGCCATGTCGCGTTTGGAGAGCCCCTGATGTGCCTAAACAGTGGAAACCCCCCAATTATAAATGAAACCCTAATCCAAACGCACCCCTAACCCTAATCCCAACTGTAACCCTAACCACACACCTAACCCTGACACACCCCTAATTCTAATCCCAACCCTAATCCCAACCGTAAATGTAATCCAAACCCTAACCCTAACCCTAGCCCTAACCCTAGCCCTAACCCTAATGGGAAAATGGAAATAAATACATTTTTTTAAATATTATTATTTTTCCCTAAGGCTAGGTTCACATTGCGTTAGGGAAATCCGTTTAGCGCTAGCGGATTGCGCTAACGCAATGTCTTTTTAGGTGTCGTGTTTAGTGGTCGCGTTAACGTCCCCGCTCTGGAAGATCGGGGATCGGACCTCGGGCGCGCCGCGGACGCTGCAAGCAGCGTCTGAGGCGCGCCACAAAAGAACGGCACCTTGCTAGCGCGAGCCGAAAATGGCACGCTCTAGCGATGCGCTACACCCGAAAATCACATTGCTGTCAATGGTTGTGCTAACGGACCCGTTGCACGGCGTTAATTGTGACATTTTCGCCGTGCAACGCTGTCCGTTAGCGTTAACCCATTAACGCAATGTGAACCTAGCCTAACTAAGGGGGTGATGAAGGTGGGATTGATTTACTTTTATAGCGTTTTTTATATCGGATTTTTATGATTGGCAGCCGTCACACACTAAAATACGCTTTTTATAGCAAAAAAGTTTTTGCGTCTCCACATTTTGAGACCTATAATTTTTCCATATTTTGGTCCACAGAGTCATGTGAGGTCTTGTTTTTTGCGGGACGAGTTGACGTTTTCATCGGTTACATTTCGGACATGTGACAGTTTTTGATCGCTTTTTATTCCGATTTTTTGTGAGGCAGAATGACCAAAAACCAGCTATTCATGAATTTCTTTTGGGGGAGGCGTTTATACCGTTCCGCGTTTGGTAAAATTGATGAAGCAGTTTTATTCTTCGGGTCAGTACGATTACAGCGATACCTCATTTATATCATTTTTTTATGTTTTGGTGCTTTTATACGATAAAAGCTATTTTATAGAAAAAATAATTATTTTGGCATCGCTTTATTCTGAGGACTATAACTTTTTTACTTTTTTGGTTATGATGATATATCACGGCTCGTTTTTTGCGGGACAAGATGACGTTTTCAGAGGTACCATGGTTATTTATATCCGTCTTTTTGATCGCGTGTTATTCCACTTTTTGTTCAGCGTTATGATAATAAAGCGTTGTTTTTTGGCTAGTTTTTTTTTTTTTTCTTACGGTGTTCACTGAAGGGGTTAACTAGTGGGCCAGTTTTATAGGTCGGGTCGTTACGGACGCGGCGATACTAAATATGTGTACTTTTATTGTTTTTTTGGTTTTTTTTTAGATAAAGAAATGTATTTATGGGAATAATATTTTTTTTTTCTGCTTTATTTAGGAATTTTTTTTTTTTTTTTTACACGTGTGGAAATTTTTTTTTTTTACTTTTTCACTTTGTCCCAGGGGGGGACATCACAGATCACCGATCTGACAGTGTGCACAGCACTCTGTTAGATCGGTGATCTGACATACAGCCGGGCAGGATTAGAGCTGCAGCTGCAGCCTGATCCTGACCCGGAAGTGCTCCCTGCAGGACCCGGATGCAGCCCGGTGGCTATTTTGGATCCGGGGACTGCAGGGAGAAGACGCTCGGTACACGGTGAGTACATCACCGTGTACCGATCGTCTCAGGGAAGCCCGCAGGGAGCCCCCTCCCTGCGCAATGCTTCCCTGCACCGCCGGCACACCGCGATCATCTTTGATCGCGGTGTGCCGGGGGTTAATGTGCCGGGAGCGGTCCGTGACCGCTCCTGGCACATAGTGCCGGATGTCAGCTGCGATAGGCAGCTGACACCCGGCCGCGATCGGCCGCGCTCCCCCCGTGAGCGCGGCCGATCGCATACGACGTACTATCCCGTCACTGGGAATTAAGTCCCAGGTCACCTGGACGGGATAGTACGTCATATGGGATTAAGGGGTTAAAGGTATATTCCATTATAAAAAATTATATTGCTAGCGGTCAGTGAGATGGGGAATCCAGATGTTTTTCAGATTAGCAAACCTACAGAGCTCAAAAATGTGCCCAAACATTTGGCATACTAACCTTACCACTTTAAAGGTACAATTAGTTAATGCACTTTTCTTATACAGCAGTGTTTCCCAACTCCAGTCCTCAAGAGCAACCAATAGATCATGTCTTCAGGATTTCCTTAGTATTGTACAAGTGGTAAGGGCAATATTAAGAAAATCCCGAAAACATTATCTGTTGGTGGCTCCCGAGTACTGGAGTTGGGGAACACCCTTTTAATGATAATTGAAATTAATGATGGTTTGAAGATGTCTTCTAGAAGAGATTAATCATTATGGAAATCTCCAACCAACACCAGATCAATATAGACATATATATGGACACTAGATCGTGGCCCGATTCTAATGCATCGGGTATTCTAGAATATGCATGTCCACGTAGTATATTGCCCAGCCACGTAGTATATTGCCCAGCTACGTAGTATATTGCCCAACCACGTAGTATATTGCCCAGCCACGTAGTATATTGCCCAGTGACGTAGTATATTGTCCAGTGACATAGTATATTGCCCAGCAACATACTATATTGCCAAACCACGTAGTATATTGCCCAGCCACGTAGTATATTGCAGTAGTATATTGCCCAGCCACGTAGTATATTGCCCAGTGACGTAGTATATTGCCCAGTGACATAGTATATTGCCCAGCAACGTACTATATTGCCAAACCACGTAGTATATTGCCCAGCCACGTAGTATATTGCCCAGTCACGTAATATATTGCCCAGTCACGTAGTATATTGCAAAGCCCGCGTAGTATATTGCACAGCCCATGTAGTATATTGCACAACCCACATAGTATATTGCACAGCCACGTAGTATATTGCAGTAGTATATTGCCCAGTCACATGGTATATTGCCCAGCCACGTAGTATATTGTCCAACCACGTAGTATATTGCCCAGTTACGTAGTATATCGCCTAGTGACGTAGTATATTATGCAGCCATGTAGTATATTGCCCAGTGACGTAGTATATTGCCCAGTGACGTAGTATACAGCACAGAGCCACGTAGTATATTGCCCAGTTACATAGTATATTGCCCAGTGACGTAGTATACAGCACAGAGCCATGTAGTATATTGCCCAGTGACGTAGTATATTGCCCAGTAACGTAGTATACAGCACAGAGCCACGTAGTATATTGCCCAGTTACGTAGTATATTGCCCAGTGACGTAGTATACAGCACAGAGCCATGTAGTATATTGCACAGCGAAGTAGTATACACCACAGAGCCACGTAGTATATTGCCCAGCTACGTAGTATATTGCCCAGCCAGGTTTGTCACAGTTTAAAAAATAAAAAATAAACATATACTCACCTTTCCGAGGGCCCCTTGAAGTCCACGGCAGCTTCCAGTCCCAGGGTTGGTAAGAGCGCAGGACCTGTGATGACGTCGCGGTCACATGACCGTGATGTCATGGCAGGTCTTTCTAGCGCAGGCGCGCAGGGCCTGTGATGACGTTGCGGTCACATGACCGTGATGTCATGGCAGGTCCTTCTCGTGAAGGTGCGCAGGGCCTGTGATGACGTTGCGGTCACATGACCGTGACGTCATGGCAGGTCCTTCTCCCATACCATCTTTGCCACCGGAACCTGCAACGGAAGATGGCGGCTGGCACGAGTGCCTCAGCGGACTACAGAGGGAGAGTTTAGCAGATTTTTTTTTATTATTATTTTTAACATTACATTTTTTACTATTGATGCCGCATAGGCAGCGTCAGTAGTAAAAAGTTGGGGAGACACAGGGTTAATAGCGGCGGTAACGGAGTGCATTACCCGCGGCATAACGCGGTCCGTTACCGCCGGCATTAACCCTGTGTTAGCGGTGACCGGAGGGGAGTATGCGGGCGCCGGGCAGTGACTGCGGGGAGTAAGGAGCGGCCATTTTCTTCGTGACTGTGCCCGTCGCTGATTGGTCACGGCAGCCATGACAGGCAGCTGGTGAGACCAATCAGCGAATGAATAACCGTGACAGTAAGACAGAAGGACAGAAAGACGGAAGTGACCTTTAGACAATTATATAGTAGATTGGTGGCAGTCTCAAATCAGCAACTACAGAACTGTTAGTTTAAACCTAATCACATATCTCTCTATTATCTATCTATTTGTCTCTATTATTCTATCCCTCTACTGTATTATCTATTTATCTATTATTTATCATCTATCTATCGTTATACCTATTATCTATCTATCATCCATCTATTATCTATCTATCTATTATTCATCTATCCATATATTATTACTAGATGGTGGCCCGATTCTAACGTATCGGGTATTTTAGAATATGTAGGTAGTATACAGCACAGGCTATGTACTAAATTGCACAGTGACGTAGTATATAACACAACCGACGTAGTATATAACAGAGCTACGTAGTATGTAACACAGCCACGTAGTATATAACATAGCCACGTAGTGTATTGCACAGGCACGTAGTATATTGGTCAGCCACGTAGTATATAGCAGAGCCACGTACTATATAACATAGCCACGTCGTATATCATAGTATATTGCACTGCCACGTAGTATATAACAGAGCCACGTAGTATATTGCACAGTCGACGTAGTATATAACAGAACCGACACAGCCACATAGTATATTGCACAGCTACGTAGTATATAGCACAGAGTATGTAGTATATTGGACAGTCACGTTGTATATTGCATAGTCACGTTATATATTGCCCAGTGACATTGTATATAGCATAGACATGTAGTATATAACAGAGCCCACACAGTATGTGACACAGGCCACATAGTATATAGCAATGTGGGCACTATATGCATGGTTAAAAAAGACTTAAAATAAAAAATGAACATATACTCACCTTCCGAGGGCCCCTTGTAGTCCCGGTGCCTGTGTGCGGTGCACGCGGCAGCTTCCGGTCCCAGGGTTGGTATGAGCGCAGGACCTGTGATGATGTCACGGTCACCTTCTCGCATAGCATCCTTGGCACCGGAACCTGCCACTTGCACTGCCGAGGACAGCGCGCGACCTCGGAGGGTGAGAATAACCTTTTTTTTTAATTATTATTATTTTTAACATTAGATCGTTTTACTATTGATGCTGCATACGTAGCATCAATAGTAAAAAGTTGGTCACACAGGCTTAATAGCAGCGTTAATGGAGTGCATTACACCGCGGTCCATTAACGCTGGCATTAACCCTGTGTGAGAGCTCAGCGCTGACTGCAGGGCAGTAAAGCAGCGGCCATTTCGCTGCCAGACTCTAGCCGTCTCTGATTGGTCGTGGCAATGGTCATGGGTGTATTGCCACAGCCAATCAGCGACTTGGATTTCCATGACAGACAGAGGCCGTGACCAATGAATATCCGTGACAGACAGACAGACGGAAGTGACCCTTAGACAATTATATAGTAGATTATTTATATATGATATATCTATCTATCATCTACAGTGGGGAAAAGAAAGTAAAAAGATGAGAGAGGCCTGTAATTGACATCATAGATAGACGGCAACTATGAGAGTCAAAATGAGAAAACAAATCCAGAAAATCAAATTGTCTGATTTGGCAAGATTTATTTTGCAAATTATGGAGGAAAATAAGTATTTGGTCATTAACAAAAGTTCATCTCAATATTTTGTTATATATCCTTTGTTGGCAATGACAGAGGTCAAGCGTTTTCTGTAATTCTTCACAAGGTTGCCACACACTGTTGTTGGTATGTTGGCCCATTCCTCCATGCAGATCTCCTCTTTGACAGAATGTGTCATATACATTTTTTAAAGTAGCTGAGACCAGATTGTGACTTTTTAAAAAAAACAATCTGTATTTCTGACTGCAGATTATTGTATTCTGTTTTCTGTCCAGTTATGTAAGCTGTTCTTCAGCTTTTAGATCCACCATGTGAACTGGCTCTAATAATTAGTCCATATGTTGTGTAGAGGGGATAAGTGTTAGGTTACCAGAATATCCCCCTTAAGACAGGCAACTGTACCTAGCAGGCAGGCATCAGTCATTGTTGAACTTAATAGTCTGTAGCCGGCAGCAGACTGAGACGGCTTCCAACTTCACCCTGCGTGAGGGAGGGGGGCACAAGAAGAGTAGCGGGTGGGTGGGCCAGCGGTTTGGCGAATGGGAGGTAAGATGGGGGAATGGGAAGATTGACGGACGAGTGGGTGGGTGCACCACATCGCTCTCAGGCCCGCAATTCCTGCATATAATGTGCCGCAAGGGTCCAGGGCCCGCTGGCAGTTTAGGAAAAGAGGGCGGGCCAGCAGCGTCTGAGGTCACTGATGTAAGACGTGGCCATTCTAAGTAAGTAGCTGTGGCTGTGACGTGGGCCCCAGGGCTTAATAAAGCAAAGTAAACTAATTAGCCCGAGCCCTGATGTGCCATGCAGTCTGTTTATACAGTGGCTCTGCTGTGCTGTCTCAGCGCAGGCTACACAACATGTCTCACTCAGTCCCGGTCCCCCCTCTAATGGCGGACCTGCTTAGAATTATTCATTATTATTACTGACATCCAGCACACTGACAAAATGGCAGAACTTTGTGAACAGTGCGACAATGAAACAATATGGTTGCTGAGAATGACATAGCTTTATATCTGACTTATTTTTTACGTTTCTTCAAAAAAAGTTAGAATTTCTGTAAAAAAAACTTCTGAAGCATGGATAAGGCTAGTTTCACACATCAGTTTTTTGTTTTCAGGCTAAATCCGGCTAATTTTTTAAAAATCGGATCCAACGTAAATTGTGGAAAACTGATGCGCCGGATCCGTTTTTTAGCTTGATCCGGTCTTCATTAATGCGCATGGATTTTTTGACTTCCTGGTTCCGGGGAAGAGGAGATAGAGAGTGAGAGAGAGAGAGAGAAAAAATCTGTGTGATTTGTATGGAAAATGCTTTGAAAACCGGATCCGGGCGCCGGATTCATTGTTTCACACCACCGTTTCATGTGTTTTTGGCTGATTCCGTCAGTGTGAGTTTTTTTCCGCCGGACAAAGAATCGTTGCAGTGGACGTCTTCTCCGTCCGCCGGAAACGACTATTTGGACGGATTCGGAAAAAAACGGATGAAACGTCTGGCTATCAGTCACAATCCGGCGCTAATACAACTCTATGGGAAAAAAACGGATCCGGCGTAAAAAAAAACGGATCTGTTTTTTCCAAAAATTGCTGGATTGTGCCTGAAACAAAAAGCCACATGTGTGAAAGTAGCCTAACATGCAGAAAAGTGTCATCTGTAGTAATGTAGCTGGCAGCAACTGCTGTCCGTGGTGCTGAACTTCTCCATTGTTTTCTTCTACAAAATCCTCCTACATATACTAAATGTGTTCTCCAGATGTAATTACAAATTTCTAAGAAACATTTGCTATTAATAATAACAAACTTGGTACTCGTTGTGTGAAATAAGATTGAGTTTCCTTTTATTGTGCATCCAGATCAAAGATGAACGTTTTCGGTCCATCATAGGACCTTCATCAGAATAATCTGGATGTGGGAGCACACTATCTATGGGCAAAAGGGAACGTACGTATTGGTGCAGTGCGCGACCGGTATGTGCTGGTAAATCCTGGGTATTGCAGGTGAATAGAGGCGCGGCAGAAGAGGTAACTAACTGGAATGCGCTATAAATCCAGGTCCGAGGTGCAGGGGTAACGTCTTGCAGGAGGTTTCCCTGATGAAGGTCCTATGACTGACCGAAAACGTTCATCTTTGATCTGGATGCACAATAAAAGGAAACTCAATCTTTTTTCACACGAGCGCCAAGTTTGTTATTATTACTTGACGGGCTGGAAACCTGACTTGAGCACCGATAACAAGAGGATCTATGAGTGCCGTGTGTCTCTAAATAATAAAAAAAAATTGCTATTCTATGTACCACCTGAATAATTAAGGAGATTCTTGTTTTTAGCGGGTAACCATTATTTTACTCTTTATTTCATAAATCAATAGAGCACATGAAAATAATAAACTTTGTAATATGTCTTATCAGAGAAATCTTGCTTCTTTCTCGTCCAGGTCTGATCTTTCACTCTCAGTTTATGGATGAAATCTGTATTCAGTGAGGACGGATCTTCCAGTTACTGAGGTAGGAGATGGCGAAGAGCTAGAGGAAGACACGGACATTCTGCTGCAAGCTCTCCTGAAACAACAGTTACTGTAAATTACAGTATAAGATATATAACTGCAGATGTACACGTCCTATATATATATATATATAACATTTAACAGATAACTAATTGTAATATATACAGTGACCTGCGGTGTATTACTGGCACGGTGCTTGATGTGACAATAGCATTGCGGGTCTCCGTGGATCGCTCAGCGTCCTCTGCAGCACACATGGCTCCTTACCCAATACAGACACGATCTTAAAATGAAGAAGGCCCTACTTCTCATTTGCAGCAGGTACTGTTACCATGGCGATCAAGCAGACTACCCCCTGACAGCCGAGCATAACAATGTGTTCTGACAGGTGGAAAACTCATTTATAAGAAAGCAGTCTCTCTAAAATGTTAGCAGTTTAATACAAATTTGCACTATCTTCCAACTTTATTTCAAGTGCGTAACTGCAACTTTCAGTTTAAAGCTTCTCATGATCAATGTACAAAGATATACATTCTCCAGAAAACCAGGCCATTAGTGATGCAGGGATGACACGGGGTTTATTTTATTAGATATCAGGCAATACACATGTCTGATAAATCTGCACAATGTAAGAAAGTGTCCTAAGAGGAAAACAGAGTGATACCGGAAAATAGATATAGATAGATAGATAGATAGATAGATAGATAATAGCTAGAAAGATGATAGATAGATAGATAGATAGATAGATAGATAATAGCTAGAAAGATGATAGATAGATAGATAGATAGATAGATAGATAGATAGATAGATAGATAGATATATGATAGATAGATAGTTAATAGATAGATATATGATAGATAGATAGATAGATAGATTGATAGATAATAATAGATAGATAGATTGATAGATAATAGATAGATAGATATATGATAGATAGATAGATAGATAGATAGATAGATAGATAGATAGATAGATAGATTGATAGATAATAGATAGATAGATATATGATAGATAGATAGATAGATAGATAGATAGATAATAGAGATAGATAGATAGATAGATAATAGATAGATATAAGATAGATAGATAGATAGATAGTTATGAAGAACTTGCAGTCCTCATTGGCCCCAATCTTCTCCATCTCATGTCCTGATTCTGCTCTGAAGCATTACAATGAAACCCTGCAAAGTGCTCTGGATGAGGCTGCTCCTCCTATACATAAAACAACTCGGCACAGACGGCAACAACCGTGGCACACGCTGCAAACACGTTTCCTGCAGCGGTGCTCCAGGTGCGCAGAACGTCTGTGGAGAAAATCTAATCTACCCGAAGATTTCATCCATTATAAGTTCATGCTAAAGACATACAATTCTGCCCTTCACCTCTCCAAACAAACCTACTTCAACACCCTCATCACCTCCCTGTCCAATAACCCTAAACGTCTCTTTGACACGTTCCAGTCCCTACTCAACCCAAGAGAGCAGGCCCCAACCACGGATCTCCGTGCTGACGATCTGGCCAATTACTTCAAAGAAAAAATTGACCACATTCGACAGGAAATCATCTCCCAATCTCTTCATACCATGCACTGTCCTCCCTCCCCCACTGCATCTAGTTCACTCTCTGACTTTGAAGCAGTTACAGAAGAAGAAGTAAGCAGGCTCCTTGCATCTTCTCGCCCGACCACTTGCACCAGTGACCCCATTCCGTCACATCTCCTCCAGTCCCTTTCCCCAGCTGTCACCTCTCACCTAACAAAAATATTCAACCTTTCCCTCACTTCCGGTATTTTTCCCTCCTCATTTAAGCATGCCATCATACATCCATTACTTAAAAAACCATCCCTCGATCAAAACTGTGCCGATAATTATAGACCTGTCTCTAATCTTCCCTTCATCTCTAAACTCCTTGAACGCCTGGTCCACTCCCGTCTTACGCGCTATCTCTCAGATAACTCTCTTCTCGACCCTCTTCAATCTGGCTTCCGCTCTTTATACTCTACTGAAACTGCCCTCACTAAAGTCTCTAATGACCTACTAACAGCTAAATCTAATGGTCACTACTCCATGCTAATTCTCTTGGATCTCTCTGCAGCATTCGATACTGTGGATCATCAGCTCCTCCTCACTATGCTCCGCTCCATCGGCCTCAAGGACACCGTTCTCTCCTGGTTCTCCTCCTATCTCTCTGACCGATCCTTCACTGTATGTTTTGCTGGTTCCTCCTCCTCTCACCTTCCCCTTACTGTTGGGGTTCCTCAAGGATCAGTCCTAGGCCCCCTCCTCTTCTCGTTGTATACTGCCCCTATTGGACAAACAATCAGTAGATTTGGTTTCCAGTACCATCTCTATGCTGACGACACCCAATTATACACCTCTTCTCCTGTTATCACGCCGACCTTTTTAGAAAACACCAGTGATTGTCTTACCGCTGTCTCTAACATCATGTCCTCCCTCTATCTGAAACTAAACCTGTCAAAAACTGAACTCCTCGTGTTCTCTCCCTCTACTAACCTACCTTTGCCTGACATTGCCATCTCCGTGTGCGGTTCCACCATTACTCCAAAGCAACATGCCCGCTGCCGTGGGGTCCTCCTTGATTCTGACCTTTCATTCACCCCCCACATCCGATCACTGGCTCGCTCTTCTTACCTGCATCTCAAAAACATTTCTAGAATTCGCCCTTTTCTTACTTTCGACTCTGCAAAAACTCTTACTGTCTCACTTATTCATTCTCGTCTGGACTATTGTAACTCTCTACTAATCGGCCTCCCTCTTACCAAACTTTCGCCGCTCCAATCTGTCCTGAATGCTGCTGCCAGGATCATATTCCTCACCAACCGTTACACCGATGCCTCTACCTTGTGCCAGTCATTACACTGGCTACCCATCCACTCCAGAATCCAGTACAAAACTAGGGCAGCACGGTGGTGCAGTGGTTAGCACTACAGCCTTGCAGCGCTGGGGTCCTGGGTTCTAATCCTACCCAGGACAACATCTGCAAAGAGTTTGTATGTTCTCTCCGTGTTTGCGTGGGTTTCCTCCGGGCACTCCGGTTTCCTCCCACATTCCAAAGACATACTGATAGGAATTCTAGATTGTGAGCCCAATCGGGGACAGTGATGATAATGTGTGCAAAACTGTAAAGCGCTGCGGAATATGTTAGCGCTATATAAAAATAAATAAAGACTACCCTCATCCACAAAGCACTCCATGGCTCAGCACCTCCCTACATCTCCTCTCTGGTCTCAGTCTACCACCCTACCCGTGCCCTCCGCTCCGCTAATGACCTCAGGATAGCATCCTCAATAATCAGAACCTCCCACTCCCGTCTCCAAGACTTTACACGTGCTGCGCCGATTCTTTGGAATGCACTACCCAGGTTAATACGATTAATCCCCAATCCCCACAGCTTTAAGCGTACCCTAAAAACGCATTTGTTCAGACTGGCCTACCGCCTCAATGCATTAACCTAACGATCCCTGTGTGGCCTATTTAAAAAAAAAAAAAAAAAGAAATCAGGTTCCTCGCATTATGTTCTCATTCACTTTATGCAGTACTGCTACATACTTAGGCAGTTAACTGGTTCATGCAGCTTTACATGAACACCCGAGCCTTACACTATGGCCGGTCCGAATAACTAAAGCAATTGTTACCATCCACCTCTCGTGTCTCCCCTTTTCCTCATAGTTTGTAAGCTTGCGAGCAGGGCCCTCACTCCTCCTGGTATCTGTTTTGAACTGTATTTCTGTTATGCTGTAATGTCTATTGTCTGTACAAGTCCCCTCTATAACTTGTAAAGCGCTGCGGAATATGTTGGCGCTATATAAATAAAAATTATTATTATTATTATTATTAGATAATAATCTTTATTTTTATATAGCGCTAACATATTCCGCAGCGCTTTACAGTTTTGCACACATTATCATCACTGTCCCCGATTGGGCTCACAATCTAGAATTCCTATCAGTATGTCTTTGGAATGTGGGAGGAAACCGGAGTGCCCGGAGGAAACCCACGCAAACACGGAGAGAACATACAAACTCTTTGCAGATGTTGTCCTGGGTGGGATTAGAACCCAGGACCCCAGCGCTGCAAGGCTGTAGTGCTAACCACTGCGCCACCGTGCTGCCCATAATAGATAGACAGACAGATAGATAGATAGATAGATAGATAGATAGATAGATAGATAGATAGATAGATAGATAGATAGATAATAGAGATAGATAGATAGATAGATAGATAGAGAGATAGATAATAGAAAGATACATAGAGAGATAGATAATAGATTGAAAGATAGATATAGAGATGGATAAATAGATAGATAGATAGATATAATAGATACATAGATGATATATATATATATATATATAATAGATAATACATACATAGATAGAGAGATAGATAGATTCATAGATGATAGATAGATAAATAGATAGATGAAAGATTTATAATAGATAGATAATATATAGATATATAATAGATAATATATAGATAGATAAATAAATAATAGATAGATACATAGATCTATAGATAGATAGATAGATAGATAGATAGATAGATAGATAGATAGATACTGTAGATAGATAGATGGATTAGTTGCTTGGAGGCCTGTGCACCCACTTGATTGCATGTGCTGTTCCATTTTTTTTCTATCTAGATAATAGAAAGATAGATAATAGATAGATAATAGGTAGATGATAGATAGATAGATAGATAGATAGATAGATAGATAGATAGATAGATAGATAGATAGATAGATAGTTCCATGAACGAAGAACAGAAAGGCAGCACTCACCGATCCTCCGAGTCAGGTAACTTTATTAGCTTACAATAAAATATTCACGGCCGGGGGTGTTGAACATGCAGAGTGTGCAAAGCCAGATGACGGCCGTTTCACGCCTGTCGGGCGCTTCTACGGGTCCGTGATAGATAATAAATAGATAGATAATAGATAGATAGATAGATAGATAGATAGATAATAGATAGATGATAGATAGATAGATGATTGATAGATAGATGATAGATAGATAGATGATTGATAGATAGATAGATAGATAGATAGACAGAAGGATGGATGGACACACAGACAGATAGAAAAATGAGACATATAGATGGATTGTTAGTTTTGGCAACATCCCTGAATCGCTGCATAGCACAAGGAGCAGGATAATGAGCGGCCTGTAGAGTAAGATTGTATAGAACACAAATGTGCATTTTTTCAGGATTCAGCTGCCATGTTTCTTTGTTCTCTTCCTAACAGACAGGTGGCACTTAATGAGGCATCTTGCGGTTGCCCCTCCTCACAGATCCTACTTTTTGTGAACTGATTTTACCTACCAGATCTTCTCATTATGTCCATTATGTGGAATGATAGCAGACTCAGGGGAGGATTTACAAACTGATTTAATGAACTTTAACTTTCTTTATTTCTAAAATCAGCCTGTATGAAAGCAGAGCTCTGATTGGCTGTTAAGGCCAGCCAATGACAGTTTTTCTTTGACACAGTTCTGAGGAATGAGGTCGGCTCCTTTGCATTCTAGACTGGTCTGTGCTGACTTCTGCTGGGAGAGGAGCCGTACTGTCGCCACATTAAAGTAAAAACACAAGAACAATAGTTTGAAATGCGTTTCCTTAGGCCAAATGGGAAACACAGCCCTGATCCTCGTGCACATCAGTCACAATATGACACATCATTGGAAAATGGCGACAATAAGTCACAAAATACAAGGTATTCGCTTACAGCAATGATGCGCTTTTTACACAGGCCAACACAGAAAAGTCAGGTGTCACAGATCTCAAACTGCTATAGAGAATGAACAACCCAGGGCAAGGAGACAAGCGGGATTACAGCTCTGTATCTGGCCGCCTCATTACGGGCTCCACAGGGGGCAAACAACACTTCATAAAAACATTGCACATTGTATTCTACTCAGAGCAAGCCTTCAGTAAAGAAAAATCCTATATATACTGTGTTCCAAAAGAATGAAGGCTCTCAGAAGGTGTGTTATATATGTATGATATCAAAATGATATGTGATAAGTAGAACGTTATTATTATTCTCACTTGTAGACAGATGTTACAATCAGGGCCCCAATTATTGTAAGTGCCCAACTAAGGCCTGGATTCATTCTTCTTCCATTGTTTCCAAGTCATTTTTTTTTTTTTTTCTTTTTTTATGCTAATGGCTTTTTTATGTGCCCAAAACACTAAAAGTATGTCTGATGAATTGGTTAACATTGAAAGATGCTTATTTTTTCTCACTGTTTTGAGCCTTTTAAGTGTAAAAATGTTACATGATCTTTTCTATAATCATTAAAATCTTCCTTGTTGGTCTTCAACTGTGCAAAAGAAAGCATAGACAACTTTTATACTCTGCTAGGGTACAAGCATGCAAAATTTTGTGATATTTTAAAACGTTTTCAAAAGTGTCATCAAATGTTGAATTTTATCAACATTTTATTTTTTAGTCCTTACTATCTAATTCTAAGTTATTAAACTTAAAATTACAACCTGGGCCAACTTGGTCCTAGCCACCACCAATGCCAAATTTTATGCCAGGGAATGAATAGTAACAATACTATCCATTGTAAAATCTATATACTGTATATAAAAATGAGTGTATGTGTGTGTGTGTGTGTGTATCAATGATGATGTCATAATGGTTGCCATGGTGACGATGATATCATAAAGTTTGCCATGGCAAAGAAGATGTCATAATAGTTGTCCTGGTGACAATGATGTCATAATAGGTTGCAATGGTGATAGTGATGTCATAATGGTTGCTATGGTGATGATGACATCATAATAGGTTGTAACGGTGACGGTTATGTCATAATGGTTCCCATGTGACGATGATGTCATAACACATTGCCATGGTGACAATGATGTCAGAATGGTTGCCATGGCGAAGATGATGACCTAATGGGTATATGGGCATGGAACTATGGGATGGAGGATGTGTGATGGGTAACTGGGCAGGGGACTATGGGATGGAGGATATGTATGATGGGTATATGGACACAGGATTATGGGATGGAGGATGTGTATGATGCGTATATGGGCATGGGACTATGGGATGGAGGATATGTATGATGGGTATATGGACACGGGACTATGGGATGGAGGATGTGTGATAGGTATCTGGGCACAGGACTATGGGATGGAGGATATGTATGATGGGTATATGGGCATGGGACTATGGGATGGAGGATGTGTATGAGGGGTATATGGGCATGGGACTATGGAAGGGAGGATGTGTATGATGGGTATATGGGCATGGGATAATGGGATGGAGGATGTGTATGATGGATATATGGCACTAGACTATGGGATGGAGTATATGTATGATGGGTATATGGGCACGGGACTATGAGATGGAGGATAATCATTATAATTTGTTATAACTAACCACAGTTAGTTACTGTGCCCGGGCAACGCCGGGCTCTTCAGCTAGTATCTAAAAAACTTACAGCCTGATCTCCAATCCCCATAATTTTTGTTATGACTTACCTGGGGAGATGCATCCAATAAGTCACAGTTCAAGATTAAAAACATGGATTAAGGGTGATGGCACAGTGCCAAGGATCTGGACAATGGGCTTTGCTGGATGGCAAGCAGGCAAGCAGAGCAGAACAGACCAGGAGCCTCATAGCCAGGAGTGCAGACAAACTCAGGAGAGGCCTAATGTAGCATGTAGATGCAACTTAAAGAAACAAAGGAGGTAAAGATGATTGCACTGGAAGTCTCTATAGTACAGTTTGTAATGCATACAAGATGCAATGGGTTAATCAGCAGATCTGAAGAACAGTAGATGCAAGTTGTAGAATTTTCACATATGATTGCAGCATAATGTGATTAGTCTCTAAATGACAGTCTGTAATGCTTACAGCAGACAATGGATTAATTAGTAGGTCTGAGGAATAGTAGATTCAAGTAGCAGAAACCATAAGGAGTTTATAGTAATGATGGCAGCTGAAGAAAGTGGATGGTGGCAAACGCCAATAAAAATGGCAACTGAACATAAAACTGATTAACTAGTCAGACACCGCATGTGTGTGTAAGTTGACCTTAACAAGGCCTTAGATCAGGGGTGTCAAACTGCATTCCTGGAGGGCTGCAAACAGGTCATGTTTTCAGGATTTCCTTGTACTGCACAGGTGATAATTTAATCACCAACTCATTATTTGTGTAGGTGATTAAATTATCACCTGTGCAGTACAAGGAAATCCTGAAAACATGACCTGTTTGCAGCCCTCCAGGAATGCAGTTTGACACCCCTGCCTTAGATGATGATGTCAATGAGACAAGCCAAGCAGTTGGTGAACCCCAATGTGGAGCACATCAAAAGGCAGTGGCTTTAAGGGAAAGGGATGGAGTTCGACTTTGGAATGAAGACCGGTGTGCAACAGTTGTTGAATATTCCCAACCAATCATTTTTTATTTTTATACCTGTTGACATGATGCCCATTGTGACTTGCCAGGTGGCCATATAAATTATTTTTGGGGCTACAAAGATAGATAGATAGATGGACAAAAGGCAGGGAGCCAGCACACCGAGGAAATGCAGGAAGCACGGATCTCCGTCCTGACGTAATATGTTGGATTAAACTTTTATATTTTATTTGGAAGCTGGATCATCTTTTCGTTTTCTTGGATAGATAGATAGATACAAGGGCGGACATACCGCATGTGTAGCCGGTGCAATGATGGTGGTGGGTGACAACAATGATGGAGGTGGTGAAAAGGGTAATTATGAAGGTGGTGGGAGAGAACAATGATGGAGGTGATGGAGAGGGCAATGATGGGGGTGGTGGAGGAGAACAATGATTGGGGTGGTGGAGAAGGCAATGATGGAGGTAGTGGAGAGGACAATGAAGGGAGTGGTGGAGAGAGCAATGATGAGGGTGGAGGAGAGGGCAATGATGGAAGTGGCGGAGAGAGCATTGATGGGATGCAGGGGGGAGGACAATGAGGTATGCGGAGGATTGGAATGGGATGAAGGGGGACTTATAATGGACTTACGAACAGGGGGAGGGGAGGAAGATGTTAGCTATGGATGTAAAATGAATTGGGTGGTGGAGGAGGGTGCTAAGTCCCCGGTAGCATTATAATGAATTGTGAGATGGGGAGGATGTTATGATGAAGCCATAAGGTGCATAGGACCCTTTATAATGAATTGAAGGGTGGGAGAAAACTCTGTCAGGGACTCGGAATGAATGGGGAGGTGGCGGAGGATGCTCAGTACCTGATAGCGTTTTCTCCCACACCCAAATTCATTATTATGCTGTCAAGGACTTATAATGAATAGGAGGGGGGGCGCTAGACAGGGACTAAGCCTATGTGCACACGTATAATGGTCCTCTGCAGATTTGTCCGCAGCGGAATTGATAAATCTGCAGGGCAAAAACTCTGAGTTTTTGCTGCAGATTTATCGCGGATTTACAGCAGATTTACCGCGGTTTTTCTGTGGATTTCACTGCGGTTTTACGCCTGCGGTTTTCAATTGGAGTAGGTGTAAAGCCGCTGCAGAATCCGCAGAAAGAAGTGACATGCTGCGGAATGTAAACCGTTTCCACGCGTTTTTTTCCGCAGCATGAGCACAGCGTTTTCTGTTTCCAATAGGTTTACATTGTAATGTAAACTCATGGGAAACTGCTGCGGACCCGCAGCTGCGGAAACGCTGCGGATCCGCAGCAAAATCTGCAGCGTGTGCACATACCCTTACAGTTAATTGAGGGGAGTCAGAGACTGAATAATTTGTATTATTGGGACTCAGAAATTATAGGTAATGGGGGCACAGTACTGCTTTTCAATTTACAGTATATTTTAATGGTGCGTGGCTAATAGTATATTAATGATATGGCACACATGTATGTATACAATTTATGTGACCATGTTATGTTCATGGCTGCGGAGATCATGGTGACAAGATGAGTCATGCCTGGGAGAAGTTGACATGAAGGTGTGACCAGATGAAGAAGAAACAGGAGAAAGCGGCTTTAATCAGACGAAAAGTCAGCGGTAAGTGCCTGGATGTAGATATTATTCTGTATCTGCACTGTGTGATTTGGAGTGATAATGTTATCTGTAAATTCCAGTATTCTACATTCTCACATTTGTGTGAAATGACCGTGTGCTTCCAGGTTTTTTTTATTGGATAGCACATGGACTCAGAGTTTTATAGGTCCACTCACACATACATGAAAATCACGGATCTGAGAATGAGATCCGTGAGTGTCAGAGAATGTTCTGTTCTGATCCGATTTTGAGGATCAGAATAGGACATGCTCAATGCGTCTGTAAAAGTTCGCAGCACACCAACCCTGCACACAGATACAGGGATTTAGCCTTATTATGTATAGCACAGTCCCTTAGTATACAGTGTATTCACTTATTATGCATAACACCGTCCTTTGTTACAGTTTCCTCTTTTATTATATTACTGGCCTTTATTACGTAACATCCTCTCGAGTTATATATGGTGCTGTCCCTTAGTATATAGCTTCCTCTGCTGTTATGCACAGTGCTGTCTCTTATATAGCACCCTCTTGTATTACATAGTCCCCTCTCTTGCTAGATATAAAATGACTGCTGATGGAGGAGCCGGTGACCGGACGACCAGTCCTTCAGCTCCTCCATTAGAAAAGAAGCTTTCCCATGCTCCATAAGCCATCATTCCATTATATATCTAACAAGACAGGGAGATATGTAAAACAAAACAGGGCTCTATATAATCCGATATGTAAGGGACGATGCTGTGCATAACTGTTGTGAATTCTGTGGCAGAGCTCCCTCCTGTGGTCACAAGTGGTACTTCGGCTGATTCTCTCTGGGAGCTTCCGTTTGTGGAGGAAAGTGGTACTGCGGCTTCTGGGTTTCCTCCCTCAGGTGATCTGGTGCGGTCGTTAGGTGCTTCTCTACTTAACTCCACCTAGTGCTTTGATCCATGCTTCCTGTCAATGTTCCAGTGTTGGACTTGTTTTTCCCTGGATCATTCCTGTGGCCTGCTGCTCTGCATAGCTAAGTTCTTCTTTGCTATTTGTTTGCTATTTTTTCTGTCCAGCTTGTCTAATTGTTTTGCTGGAAGCTCTGGGACGCAAAGGGTGTACCTCCGTGCCGTTAGTTCGGTACGGAGGGTCTTTTTGCCCCCTTTGCGTGGTTTTCTTTAGGGTTTTGTGTAGACCGCAAAGTTATCTTTCCTATCCTCGCTCTGTTAAGAAAGTCGGGCCTCACTTTTCTGAATCTATTTCATCCCTACGTTTGTCTTTTCATCTTAACTCACAGTCATTATATGTGGGGGGCTGCCTTTTCCTTTGGGGTATTTCTCTGAGGCAAGGTAGGCTTATTTTCTATCTTCAGGCTAGTTAGTTTCTCAGGCTGTGCCGAGTTGCATAGGCAGAGTTAGGCGCAATCCACGGCTGCCTCTAGTGTTGTTTGGAGAGGATTAGGGATTGCGGTCTGCAGAGTTCCCACGTCTCAGAGCTCGTTCTATTATTTTGGGTTATTGTCAGATCACTGTATGTGCTCTGACCGCTATGTCCATTGTGATACTGAATTGCCTATCACAACACATAACAAGAGAGGGCACTGTGCAATAAGGGATGGCAATATACATAATAAATGAGACTATGTAATATACATACATGTACAGTATGTGCGTGTGTGGATATACATATAGCTATGTTGTTATAAAAAGAGGGAGGCCCAGACACATTTCTTGCACAGGGGCCCCAAGCTGTCAGTGTCTGCCCCTGGATGGATAGCTAGATAGAAGGATGGATGGACACACAGACAGATAGATAGATTATAGACAGAAAATATCTGGAATGTGATATTTTTTGGATCATTTTTGTACTCTATCATTGCTTTGTGTAATATTATTTTTTACAGAGGCATCAGGTTGGATAATCACTTAAAGACAGATGGCATTTTGTCTTAGTTCCAGAGAAGAGAAATGAGTCTAATAGATGTGCTGGTTTAATAGAAAAAACTGTGCGTTAAGGACAAGGTAAAGACAGAAGCATCTGTCAGTTTCTGCATGCCAGATTTCAGTCACGGACAAACTAATGTTTCCACAGGAAAAAAAAGTAAGTTAAGACTATTACCAATATGTGTCAAAAAGATTGTATGTGATAGCTACACCAGAGCAGATGTCCCATAGTTCCTGTTTGAGTTTCGCAACTGGTGTGTGAGTTTTTGGATGCGAGACCTATTTAGCACAGCTTGCTGGAAGTATGTTCATTACAGAATTGTTATTTTCCTGGAAACAATGAGATGGAAAATGTGGAGCTAATTTGATTTTCTGCCTTCCAGGCTGTCATTCTTATTTAGTTATTTTGGAGAAAGATTGCCATCCGGTTTGATCCCATGTTGTATCTTCCAATGCTAGTAGTGGCATCCATGGAGCATAAAGGAAATCTTTTGAAAGGAAATGACCTATTGCAATTTTTACATTAAACATATTTAATTTTTTTTTTCATTTTTCACATTACTATATATACCAAAAAAAACATTGCAAAGTATTGCAGTTTTTAAACCACCGATTCTCCAGTAGGCTCCATAGGATGAAATTTCTGGTTTTGCTAGTTTGTGCTGTGTACACTTATCAGCAAAGTAATTTCATTATCATCAGAGTGCTTGCATTGAGAGCCACAGCGCTAAAAGATTAAAGCATATTAATGACCTATCCCAATATTAAGATATTGATGACCTATCCCAAGATAATAGAAGTGAACATTGCATTTTTAAATACTCTTATGTCTATGTGTTGTTTTGGGCAGTGGACAATTACGTGTGCTCACTGCTCTTGATGGGTTTTGGCTTTTGATTGTTTAGGAATTTTTTTTACACTTTGTTTTCCACTTCGTTGGTATCATGAAACATAAAATGTATTCTAGTATTAGCAAATCAAAACTTTTGATACAATATAGTCTACATCCTGAAAGTTGCTGTTATCTTTTAATGAGGATATCCAATCTTTAAAAATTGTCCATCAGTATTAGATTGGTGGGGTCATGAATTTTGGAATTATGAACCTGAAAGCTGGTGAAAACATTAAGGTTATGTGCACACATCCGGAATTGCCGTGGCAATTTCCGCGGCAATTCCACAACTGTGCCGCGGGCAAAACGCATGCGGACTTGGCATTCGTTTTCCCGCTAAACACTTGCGTTTTACAAGAGTAATTAGTTTGCAGAATTCTAGCGTTTTCCAAGCGATCTGTAGCATCGCTTGGAAAACTGATTGACAGGTTGGTCACACTTGTCAAACAGCATGCAGCATCAATAGTAAAAAGATCTAATGTTAAAAATAATAAAAAAAAATAATAAATCGTGATATTCTCACCTTCCGGCGTCCCCCGCAGAGTTCCCGCTCATCGCGATGCCTCCGTTCCCAAAAATGCCTAGTGGCAATGACCTCAGATGACGCAGCAGTCTCGCGAGACCCACATCATCGCAGGTCATTGCCGCAAAGCATCCTTGAGAATGCAAGCATCGCGAGGAGCAGGAACGCTTCGAGGGACGCCGGAAGGTGAGAATATCACTATTTATTATTTTAATTCTTTTTTTTTTTTTTTAACAATTATATGATTCCCAGGGCCTGGAGGAGAGTCTCCTTTCCTTCGCCCTGGGTACCAACCGCACATGATCCACTTACTTCCCGCATGGTGGACATAGCCCCATGCGGAAAGTAAGCGGATCAGTGCATTCCTATGTGTGCGGAATCCTAGTGATTCTGCACAAGGAATGAACATGCTGCATTTTTTTCCGGAATGCGATTCCGCCGTGGAAAAAAATGCAACATGTGCACAAAAATTGCAGATTGCATTCTAATAATAGGATGCTTAATGTATGTGTTTTTTTTTTGCGGTCTTATTGCGTTTTTATAGCGAAAAACCTTGAAAAAAATGCAAAAAATGCTGAACGTGTGCACATAGCCTAAGGAGGCTGCAGAGTTCACGTGAGTCATATATCTCCATGAAATAGCTGTCCAGTGGGTGGAGAAGGGATTCCAAGAGCGCTCCATGGTGAAGTCCTGGTGAAGTCCTGGTGATGACAAACAGGCAAGAGTAGATGGAATCTGCTCACCTGGTGAAGTTGTGCAGGTCAGGCCCAATGCTGATGAGAGCTGAAATGACATGGTTTCTCTCGAATAGACTGCGGCTCCACTCATTAAGGCTGATAAAGCAGCTCATTAAAACAATTGCAAGGCAAGAAATAAGTAGTGGACGCTGTCACAATGAAGACAAAGATAAGAGGGTGTAGAAAATCATCAAACATTTATTAAAAAAAAGACGGCAACACATTTCAAAATTGATCTGATTTCTCCTTCAGGCTATCGTACAAAGAAGTACAGTTAAGTCCATATATATTTGGACAGAGACAACATTTTTCTAATTTTGGTTATAGACATTACCACAATGAATTTCAAACAAAACAAATCAGATGCAGTTGAAGTTCAGACTTTCAGCTTTCATTTGAGGGTATCCAATGTTTTTGCAGCAGTTTTTTTCTGCAGAAAAGAAGCTGTTTTACAGTACCAGTGAAAGCTTGTGTTTTATAGTACCAGTGCGAAGAGATTTCAGAAATGTCATGCAGACTGCAGCACAACAATTTTTTAAGCGTTTTTGCAATGTTTTTTTCACCAATTAAAAGCAATGAGAAAGTGCAAAAAACTGCAGTTTACCATGTGTGCTGCATTTTTTAATCCTTTGTTTTTAGTGAATAAAACTAATTTTATTAACATGTCCTATAGAATAATCACAAGTGTAATCCACCTGAAAAATACAGGGAATAAAAAGCAAAAAATGCAGATATTTTTCATATACTCGCAAGAGTGAAGGTTTTGGCTGCAGGAAAAAAAAAGCTTAAAATGCCTTAGGTAGTTTAGTGAAGGAGGTTTTAAAGTATTTGGAAGATTTGTTTTTATTGAAATGTTTTTGTTGCCTTCTGATTGGACAGTGCTTATTTTGGAGTGGAATACATTACTGGCCACTTCAATTAATTTACATAAATTTTCTTTTTTCCCCAACATCAAGTTTTCTTTCAAAACTTGAAGGTGAAGAATACAAAAAAAACTGAGCATATTAATAGCAGTTGGTTTTACATTAGAAATAAAAAAAGTAGAGTCTTTTAAAGGGTTTGTCCACTACTAGGACAACCCCTTCAAAATCTGAATGTTTGCCTCCATTAAGGTAAAATCACCTATACTAACCTCCGATGTTGGCGCCTTTCTAGCGGTGTCATCACACCGGGGCTCGGGGCTCACATGAGGTTACGAGGGCATGAGAGCCCTACATGCAACCAGCACGGCTTCACTATCTCCGCCTTCAGACATATTGATCATTATCAGGAAGTTGGGGCTGCGGCTGTTCTCTGAATTCCTGATGATGTATGATTTATCCCAAGGCAGGGACAGTGAAGGCGGTGCTGATGACCTAACAACCTCACATGAATGCAAGTGATGACACCTCTGGAATGGCGCCGGCACTGTAGGGGAGTATAACTGTTATTATTTTAATGAAGGCAAACATTCTGATTGAGGAGGGTTTGTCCTAGTAGTGGACAACCCTTTTAACCCATTATCTACCAATGTCCTTTTTTGGGGATGCTTAATCTTTAGCTTCTAGCAACTAAGATTTTATAATTTTTATAATTAGGTCCAATTTTTTGTGTTGTGTTTGTAAAATGATTGTTTTCAAAATAGGAAATCATGTCATTGTCATTTTTAATTGAATATTGGGACGCCTTTTTTTGAAAAATCCGTACATGTAAAAAAAAATTATTTGGCAAATAATGGGTTAAGGATTATTTTAAGCGATTTTTCAGGCACTTTTTGAAGTGGACCCACTCCAAAAATCTCCTTATAAACTGTGTGAACACAAATGCTTAGTTTTAACCTAGGGATTATTTCTGCGGTTAGCATACTGGAGCACGGAGATATTTTTGGAGAATTATAGTGTAAAGGTGACAAATCCATTGAGAGATCAATGTATAACATTTAAAACAGTCATTCTCAATATGAAATTTGGCTTGTATCGGACAAAGCACTCTCTAAAAATCATTGTCCAGTACAGACGGTTTTGTACAAAAATGTTGAAACGGAATTTCTTCCTACAAGAGGTTTATTCAAACATCAAACATTAAGCTTCTTCTTGTTTTTCCTCTGAAATCGATCTTTTCAACTTTCAGAACTAGCCGCAACATGATTTTAAATGATGTTGGATTTACTATAAGGCACTAGCTGTGGGGGACCCAAAGCAAACCAATCTATTTCATGTGGTGCCAGTTGTATTCGCACCTGCAACACAGGAAATCTAAGGAATCCATGAATATTTCTTCTGATATATTTGGTGCGGCTCTAATAAATGAAGACACTTAAAAATTATCTATAGTGGTGAAATATAAATTATTCTAAATATTTTTATCCACCTGGCCAAATGTTAAATGAAAAAAACACAATAATTGAGCTTGACTAGAGTTGGTACACATTCTGCACAATCGCATGTTCACATTGGCCATAAAACATAAAACCTACAAGAGAAAAAATGAGCAAAAACCCTGCTATAACTAAGTAAATAAAAAGCAAAAAGTGCATTTAAATAACAGAGTTTTTAGTAAAACTGTTTTTGATTAAAAATAGCATAAAAGCCATCCCACCACAACAAGGTGACTATAATCGGGAAGTCCTACACTGTCTAATATTAAAAACCTTGCCATGTGTCAAAGTTGACCTCAGTGTAGGAATAAAGGCAGATAAAAGGACTAGGCCCAACCAGTGGAACACCAGTCTGGGGAAGTCATATATACAATTTCCAGCTCAGAAAAGTGTTCATAAACTGAGGTCAACTTTGACAGATGGTAAGGTTTTTAATATTAGGACTTCCCAATCAGAGTTACCTTGTCATGGTGGGATGGCTTTTATCCTATTTTTGAACAAAAACAGTATTACTAAAAACTCTGTTATTTTAATGCACTTTTTTGCTTTTTATTTACTTAGTTACAGCAGGGTTTTTGCTCATTTTTTCTCTTGTAGGTTTTATATGTTTTACGGCCAATGTGAACATGCGTTTATGTGCTGCATGTGTGCCAACTCAAGTCAAGTTCAATTTTTGTGTTTTTTCTTTGTATTATTGCATTCTGTGAAAAACGGGGTGTGGCCTCCCTTTTCTGAGCTGGAAATTGTATATAGGGCTTTCCCCAGACTGGTGTTCCACTGGTTGGGCCCAGTCCTGTTGTCTGCCCTTATTCATAAACTGAGGTCAACTTTGACATATGGTAAGATTTTTAATATTAGACAGTGTAGGACTACCCCGATCAGAGTTACTTTGTTGTGGTGGGATGGATTTTACGCTATTTTTGATCAAAAACAGTATTACTAAAAACTCTGTTATTTAAATGCACTTTTTGCTTTTTATTTACTTAGTTACAGCAGGGTTTTTGCTCATTTTTTCTCTTGCAAATGTTATACAGTCTATACACTTTTGGGGATTTACACATACATCTCTACTGATACTTATTAGAAATAAGCAAATCGATCCATGGAAGATCAAATTTGAGTTGAATTTCCTGAAATTTGCAGTTCCACATGAAATCGAACACTTAGGGATAAGACATGAAAGAAAAACTTCTCGCATCCACTTTTAACAGCAGCGATCGGTGCTACCCTCTGATTGCTGCTGTTAATCTCTTAACCCCTTAATCCCATATGACGTACTATCCCGTCGAGGTGACCTGGGACTTAATTCCCAGTGACGGGATAGTAAGTCATATGCGATCAGCCGCGCTCCCGGGGGGAGCGCAGCCGATCGCGACCGGGTGTCAACGGACTATCGCAGCACACATCCAGCACTATGTGCCAGGAGCCATCATGGACCGCCCCTGGCACATTAACCCCGGAACACTGCGATCAAACATGATCGCAACGTTCCCACGATACAGGGAAGCATCACGCATGGAGCGGGCTCCCTGTGTGCTTCCCTGAGACCCTCGGTACAAGGCGATGTGCTCAACTTGTACCGAGCAGCTCCTCCCTGCAGGCCCCCGATCCAAAATGGCCACGGGGCTACATCCGGGTCCTGCAGGGAGGTGGCCACCCAGCGCCTGCTCAGAGCAAGCGCTGGTAAGCCTGGAACCTTGCATGTCAGATCGCTGATCTGACACAGTGCTCTGCAAAGTGTCAGATCAGCGATCTGACCCTATAAAATGATGCCCCCCCCGGGGCAATGTTATAAAGTAAAAAAAAATATTTGCATGTGTAAAAAAAAATAGAAAATTCTTAAATAAAGGAAAAAAAATGTTGTTCCCATAAATACATTTCTTTATCTAAATAATGATAAAAAAAAACAATAAAAGTACACATATTTAGTATCGTCACGTCCATAACGACCCCACCTATAAAACTGTCCCGCTAGTTAACCCCTTCAGTGAACGCTGTAAAAAAAGAGGCAAAAAACAACTCTTTATTATAATACCACCGAACAAAAAGCGGAATAACGCGTGATCAAAAAATGGATATAAATAACCATGGTACTGCTGAAAATGTCATCTTGTCCCGCAAAAAACGAACCACCATACATCATCATCAGCGAAAAAATAAAAATGTTATAGTTAAATATTTTTTATCATATAAAAGCGCCAAAACATAAAAAAGATATAAATGAGGTATCGCTGTAATCGTACTGACCAAAAGAATAAAATTGCTTTATCAATTTTACCAAACGTGGAACGGTATAAATGCCCCCCAAAAAGAAATTCATGAATAGCTGGTTTTTGGTCATTCTGCCTCACAAAAATCGGAATAAAAAGCGATCGAAAAATGTCACAGCCCAAAAATGTTACCAATAAAAACGTCAACTCGTCCCACAAAAAACAAGACCTCACATGACTCTGTGGACCAAAATACGGAAAAATTATAGCTCACAAAATGTGGAGACGGCTGCCAATCATAAAAATCTGCTAAGAAAGCGGTATGAATAGTAAATCGAACCCCTCTTCATCACCCCCTTAATTAGGGAAAAATAATAAAATTAAAAAAAATATTTATTTCCATTTTCACATTAGGGTTAGGGCTATGGTTAGGGCTAGGGTTAGGGCAAGGGTTAGGGCTAGGGTTAGGGCTAGGGTTTGAATTAGGGCTAGGGTTAGGATTAGGGCTAGGGTTAGGGCTACAGTTAGGGTTAGGGCTAGGGTTAGGGTTAGGGCTAGGGTTAGGGTTAGGGGTAGGTTTAAGGCTAGGGTTAGGGCTAGGGCTAGCATTAGGCTAGGGTTAGGGCTAGGGTTGGGGCTAAGGCTAGGTTTAGGGTTGGGGCTAAGGTTAGGGTTTCAGTTAGAATTGGGGGTTTCCACTGTTTAGGCACATCTGGGGCTCTCCAAATGCGACATGGCGTCAGATCTCAATTCCAGCCAATTCTGCGTTGAAAAAGAAAAACAGTGCTCCTTCCCTTTCCGAGCACTCCCGTGCGCCCAAATAAGGGTTTACCCCAACATATGGGGTATCAGCGTACTCAGGACAAATTGGACAACTACATTTGGGGTCCAATTTCTCTTGTTACCCTTGAAAAAATAAAAATTGGGGGGCTAAAAAAACATTTTTGTGGGAAAAAAAAGATTTTTTTATTTTCACGGTTCTGCGTTATAAACTGTAGTGAACTTGGGGGTTCAAAGTTCTCACAACACATCTAGATAAGTTCCTTGGGGGTCTAGTTTCCAATATGGGGTCAATTGTGGGGGGTTTCTACTGTTTACTTACATCATGGGCTCTGCAAATGCAACGTGACGCCTGCAGACCAATCCATCTAAGTCTGCATTACAAATGGCGCTCCTTCCCTTCCGAGCTCTGCCATGCTCCCAAACGGTGGTTCCCCCCACATATGGGGTATCAGCGTACTCAGGACAAATTGGACAACAACTTTTGGGGTCCAATTTCTCCTGTTACCCTTGGGAAAATACAAAACTTGGGGGCTAAAATATAATTTTTGTGGGAAAAAAATAATTTTTATTTTCACGGCTCTGCGTTATAAACTGTAGTGAAAAACGTATGGGTTCAAAGCTCTCACAACACAGATACACAACTAGATAAGTTCCTTAGGGGGTCTACTTTCCAAAATGGTGTCACTTGTGGGGGTTTCAATGTTTAGGCACATCAGTGGCTCTCCAAACCCAACATGGCATCCCATCTCAATTCCTATCAATTTTGCATTGAAAAGTCAAACGGTGCTCCTTCCCTTCCGAGCTCCGCCATGCGCCCAAACAGTGGTTTAACCCCACATATGGGGTATCAGCGTACTCAGGACAAATTGCACAACAACTTTTACCATCCAATTTCTTCTCTTATCCTTGGGAAAATAAAAAATTGAGGGTGAAAAATCATTTTTGTGAATAAATGTGATTTTTTATTTTTACGGCTCTGCATTATAAACTTCTGTGAAGCACTTGGTGGGTCAAAGTGCTCACCACACATCTAGATAAGTTCTTTAGGGGGTCTACTTTCCAAAATGGTGTCACTTGTGGGGGGTTTCAATGTTTAGGCACATCAGTGGCTCTCCAAATGCAACATGGCGTCCCATCTCAATTCCCGTCAATTTTGCATTGAAAAGTCAAAAGGCGCTCCTTCCCTTCCGAACTCTGCCATGTGCCCAAACAGTGGTATACCCCCACATATGGGGTATCAGTGTACTCAGGACAAATTGCACAACAAATTTTGGGGTCCAATTTCTTCTCTTATCCTTGGGAAAATAAAAAATTGGGGGTGAAAATATCATTTTTGTGAAAAAATATGATTTTTTATTTTTACGGCTCTGCGTTATAAACTTCTGTGAAGCACTTAGTGGGTCAAAGTGCTCACCACACATCTTGATAAGTTCCTTAGAGGGTCTACTTTCCAAAATGGTGTCACTTGTGGGGGGTTTCAATGTTTAGGCACATCAGAGCCTCTCCAAACGCAACATTGCGTCCCATCTCAATTCCAGTCAATTTTGCATTAAAAAGTTAATAGCGCTCTTTTCCTTCCGAGCTCTGCCATGCACCCAAACAGTGGTTTACCCCCACATATGGGGTATTGCATTCTCAGGACAAATTGTACAACAACTTTTGCAGTACATTTTCTCCTGTTACCCTTGGTAAAATAAAACAAATTGGAGCTGAAGTAAATTTTGTGTGAAAAAAAGTTAAATATTCATTTTTATTTAAACATTCCAAAAATTCCTGTGAAACACCTGAAGGGTTAAAAAACTTCTTGAATGTGGTTTTGAGCACCTTAAGGGGTACAGTTTTTAGAATGTTGTCACACTTGGTTATTTTCTATCATATAGACCCCTCAAAATGACTTCAAATGAGATGTGGTCCCTAAAAAAAATGGTGTTGTAAAAATGAGAAATTGCTGGTCAACTTTTAACCCTTATAACTCCCTAACAAAAAAAATGTTGGTTCCAAAATTGTGCTGATGTAAAGTAGACATGTGGGAAATATTATTTATTAAGTATTTTGTGTGACATATCTCTGTGATTTAAGGGCATAAAAATTCTTTTCACAAGTAAACGCAGGTAATATCAAATAAGTTTTACTACTATCATGAAGTACGATATGTCACGAGAAAACAGTCAGAATCATCAGAATCCATTGAAGCATTCCAAAGTTATAACCTCATAAAGGGACAGTGGTCAGAATTGTAAAAATTGGCCTGGTCATTAATGTGCAAACCACCCTTGGGGCTTAAAGGGTTAAAAGCTGTTAACGATCACTGACAGCGGTGTTTAAAGGGAATCTGTCACCATTTTGAGGTTTTGAGTTAATAATATGGGCATACAGGTTGTATACAGGTGAAATTAGCCATACCTGTATGCCTCCTGGATGTGGCTGTGTTAAATAAAAATCATCTTTTATACCTTCGATCTTCCATACCATTGGGCATAGGCTGTCCAGAAGATAAGACTGGATCCGGCCTTTATTATACAGGTTTTCCCATACCCTACTCTTCAGCCATCACTTTCATGTCGCGTGCGCTGCCTGAAATCCTGCGCCCTCGCATTCTGCTCATCCTCGCTCCTCCACTCTGTTCTGTCATTCCGTAGGCAATGTCTTCAATTTTAATGTGCGCAGGCGGTATAGAGTCACTGTAATTTCAGGTCCTAGTGATCTCCAGAGCACAGCAGGTGAATTCCCCACAGTGCAGAATGTGAATGCGCAGGATTTCCGGCAGCGCACATGACATGATTGGGATGTCTGAAGAGGGGAGGAGGAAACCTATATAATGAAGACAGAAGGCAGTCTTATCTTCTGGGCAGCCTACGCCCAAAAGGTTGACAGATTTCCTTTAAGAACAGTGATCTGGCCCAGGCACTTTATATATACTTTTTTTTGGTATGTGCAGTGATTTTTTTTGAAGCTGGCGAAACTTGTACAGATTTCTATATACTGTATTTATTCATCTCCATTTTGCAGTTCATAGTAAATACAGCTAATATCTTCATAAAGGGTTTATGGTCTGTAGACATATTTCGCTCACAATCTTAAGTATGCATAATTGTCATCTCATGTGTCCGTGAAAAAGTCATCTGCCTGTGATTATTTGAGAAGTTGTCCAGAAAAGATGAAAAACAAAGTTGGCAACCCTGGCTAGACGTAGACCTGAGACATGTGGTTAGCTGCCTTGACAGGCAATATGTTAGTGCTCTATGTCTAGCTACATTACAATCTTCATGTACTTGTACCAGAGATCCCAATGGCATTGAATTGATAATTATGTATAATAAATCCAATCAAGATAAAGAAAGGCAGCACTCACCGATCCATCCAAGACAGGTATCTTTATTGTTACAGATTAAAAGTCTTCACGGCCGGGGGTACAGATTCAAAGAGTGCGGCAAGCCTGACGACGGCCGTTTCGCACCCTCCTGGTGCTTCTACGGGTGACTGACCTGTAGAAGCACCAGGAGGGTGCGAAACGGCCGTCGTCAGGCTTGCCGCACTCTTTGAATCTGTACCCCCGGCCGTGAAGACTTTTAATCTGTAACAATAAAGATACCTGTCTTGGATGGATCGGTGAGTGCTGCCTTTCTTTATCTTGATTGGATTTATTGGCATGTGTTGTCGGCAGAAGCACCCGAGGTCCGGCGGCTACATCTCTGTTCACAGGCGTGAGAACTCAGCTGTGCAATTAGGAGGTGGTGCGGGCTACTGCGTTTCTGGGAGACTGACTGATAATTATGTATGGATATTTTGTGTCTTAGATTATCAATAAAATTGATGTCAAACTATTGCAGTGACAGATACAGCTGAAAAGTTGAGCTCAGTGCAACAGGTAATCTTGGCCCTGGGTGATATGGGGCATCCGAGATGGGAACTCCGGGGAATTTATGACTGGTATTGCATATAGCCATCCGTGACAGGTATTCTGCTGAAGGGTCACCTATGGCTACAGTTGTTTTATGTGCAAAGTTATCTTAAAGGGACCCTGTCAACAGAAAAAATGCTATTAACTTGTCGATAGGGGTTAATCTTCAGGTTAATGGTGTTATTAACCTGCCCGTTATCAACTCTTAGAGCCCCACTGACAGGAGAAAATTAACTTTATTCTCCCTGTCAGCTTTCCGGTTTCAGTCAAGGGGCAGCACCGGTGAGAGTTCATTCAACACTGTGAGTACACAGAGCGGTGGATGTAACCGCGGCCCCGGGACTGACTGACACTGTTTTTTTACTGGGGCTGGCTGTCAGTCATGGTCGGGGGCGCAGTTACAGCTGCCAGTCTGAATACCGAGAGCAGAACTGAGCAGTAAAATGAAAACATCCAGCAACTGCAGGAAATAAGGTAAGTATATTAAAACATTTTATTAGCAACATTGAAAATAAAAGGACATGCGTCTATGCATTTCGAGCATAACAGCAACTTGTCCTGACTATTAATGTTTTAATATACTCACCTCATTTCCCACGGATGCTGGATTTTTCCATTTTGCTGTGACATCTACATCCAGAAGTCGGTCTGGAGCTTCCATGTATTGCACCTTGATTCAAGGCATTTTTCAACAGATGGGGAGCCGATATACCACTTTTCTATTTTTTGGTGAGTGATTTGAACCCATGGCGGTGCAGCTGCTGCCCTGACTGAAATTGGAATACTGATGGGGTGGGGGGGTTAAATTTAATTTTCTCCCTGCATCATTTCTCTAAGTGTGGGTGCCATTCAGTTTAGTAATGCTATTAACCTGCAGACTAACCCCATATCTGAAGAATAATAGTGTTTTTTTTTGGGGTGACAAGTTGTTAGGACTGGCGGAACACACCAAGTATAGGATGAAATATTAATAGGTGCGTTCGCAGTCCGGGGTCCACTGTGCAGGTGAAAACTTGCTGCTAGTAAATGGCAGCGCTATATGGCGGTGGAAGCGAACCCTGTTAAGTCACAGGACTGCAATACCGCACTAAAGAGCGCGACCTAAGAGTCACCGAACTCAGTCCCAAGACTCGGGGTAGAAGTCCGTTTAGACTAATAGCGCTCAACACCGCAACTGGGTGTATTAAGTAACAATAGGAATATTTTTAGAGCACCGAAGTGCGAACTGTGCCGTGCTGGCAGACACCACCAAGCACCTAGACGTGGGTTAGGAAGCGGACTACTGGCACGTGGCACCGCACTGGCCGTCACAGCAATAGACGCTGATTCGTGTTTAACACGTTGAGTGGTTAGTCGGGCGCTTGGTAGCAGGCATACTCCTTACGCGAACAGTCATACAATAGGGTAGGGGTATTTAATGAACGACTTGCACTCACAACAAACACACGTATACAAATGTACACTAGCGCATCACCGTGCGGTCATGCGAAGCTTATATAGCTGCAGCACGTTCAGGACCTTCCAATATAGGACCAATGGGAAGCTGCCACAGAAGTTAGCACCTTCAGGACCTTCCAGGAGGGCCAATGGGAACCGCTGCAGCATCT